>NC_135802.1:79789195-80089195 GCF_964213995.1 Mustelus asterias | reverse complement strand
AATAGCTTGGGACTGAGATGAGGAAGACCTTCTTCACTCAGAGTTGTGAACCTGTGGAATTCTCTATTATAGAAAGCTGTTGGGACCAGTTTGTTAAATATGGGGAGATTTGATAGAGGTGTATAAGATTTTGATGGGTATAGATAGAGTGAATGCAAGCAGGCTTTTTCCACTGAGGCTAGGGGAGAAAAAAAACAGAGGGCGTGGGTTAAGGGTGAAAGGAGAAAAGTTTAAATGGAATACTAGGGGGGTGGGGGCTTCTTCATGCAGAGAGTGGTGGGAGTGTGGAATGAGCTGCCGGATAAAGTGGTAAATGCACTTTTAACATTTAAAAAAAACTTGGACGGGTTCATGGATGAGAGGGGTGTGGAGGTCCAAGTGCAGGTCAGTGGGACTAGGCAAAAAATGGTTTGGCACAGACAAGAAGGACCAAAAGACCTGTTTCTGAGCTGTAATTTTCTATGGTTCTATGTTCAGGAAGGAGCTGCATGTGGCTCTTGTGGCTAAAGGGACCAAGGGGCATGGAGAGAAAGCGGGAATGGGATACTGAAAGTGCATGATCAGCGATGATCATATTGAATGGTGGTGCAGGCTTGAAGGGCCGAATGGCCTACTCCTGCATCTATTTTCTATGTTTCTATGTTTTTAAGCCTATTAGATTACTAAAGGGATTTTAGTGCACATATACAGATGATTTCTTGTACACACCTTTAATAGTGTGAGCAATACAGTTGGAAAATGTTCGAGCTACTCCATTTATTGAATATCTGATGTGTTCCAAACATGACCAATTTCAGTTGTACCAATATTTAGATATGTATTGGGATACATGTCTCTATAATATTTTGCACATTACTGCATGCATGAAAAAGCAGGGTTATAAAGCTCCAATGGATCACAGTGCAAGAGTGATTGGCGGAACACGCTGTTGTTGCATTTTAGCTAATCAATAAAATTAAGAGTATTTTAATATAGGACTTTGTTTTCTCTCTTCCCTGGCCATTCTTATATTTGAAGGGAAACCTTGATTACATGACAATCTGTATAGTTTTCCTGATCAAAGCACGTTTGTTGAAGCCTCGAATCATGCTGTCTCCATTAGGTTCCGGAAATGGTTGTGAGAAGACGTCCTTCGTATTCCTACGACAAGAACTTCCAGTACGGCTTTCCAATATCATGAAGGAAATCAATCTGCTTCCAGATAATTTACTGGGAACTCCATCTGTTCAAACGGTTCAAAGTTGGTGAGTGATGAGAAAAATAGAAAGGGTATGGAAAAAAATGTTTGTTTAGTTTTTGTATGGTGCACGAAGATTGAATTTGAGTAACATTTTTTTGTTGAGGCTCTTGGCATTATAGATAACAGTGTCCTTCTGATTCTCTGTTTGGTTCCTTACAACATATTAGTGTTTTCTGGACAATTACTTGAACTTCCCTATAAGGATAATAACTGCTTTTAATCATGTTAGTTGTTTTTCGGTCAGGATACAGCGGGGTAAAATATCACTCTTGGCATTATTTTCCATCACCAGCTGCACCATTAGCAAAAAAAAACTGTTGTCAGTTGTTAATTTTAATGTTAACCATTTCTGTTGTAGCATTTGAAAAAATTGCATCCTTGTCAGTTAATTTGACTGTCCAGGAGGCTGTTGAAGCTGGATAATGTTAATAGCATTCTGGCTCATTCTGTGAAAGATATAACTGTGGGAAGTGATTTATGCTAATTTTACCAGAGAGGAGCTGATTGAAAACTAGGGGCAGAATTTAATGCAGTACCGCATTGCAAGTTTAGTTGGGTGGGGGGAGGGTTATTTAATCAAGTGGACCCTCAGCACCCAGGCCTCTGCACCCTTTGCGTCGCCCCCTCGGTGTCTACCCACACCACCACCACCCCCCCCAACCACCCCCCACAACACCCTGCACTTCTGCCATCTCACCTGGGATTGAGCGATGATACCGGGCCTTGGGTTGGTGTCATAGCGATAGCAGCCACCACCTCCTCAGTGGCGTTGATGTTCAGTAGAACAAATTTGTTGTCTGGAAATTAGACCAATTTTCATTAAAACTTGTTTACCCAGGTGCTCTTACTAGTACAAGAAACAAAGGACAAGAGTCGACTCACAATTATACTTAAATAAACTTTGGTCTTTATCTCAATACTCGTGGTACCAGACTTCTTACAAAACTCTTTTAAGTCAAATAAACAACTCTATCTTTCATTCTCTTACTGGCTGACAGCTCTCACTGGGCGAGACTTACACCTCCAGAGTTATTGATCTGAAGGGAAGGCACTGAAGGAGTATCGGCAGCTCTCCAACCAGAGGATGAAATCCCAGTCACCTACATTATATACAGATATAGGTGTTGAAGGCAATTTTTTTCTTTTAAAATTTTATGCTTGTTTATGCTAATTTCATTTGAGTTACATAGATCAGTCAAAAACTATCTACATTGTTTAAAGAACAGCTTGACTTTGCTCGCTGCCCAAAATGTTGAGAAATAGAAAAAGATAAAACATATTGTGCAACCTGGCAGAGTGTTTGGGATTCATTCTTCCTTCGCCATTGAAAATGGTGGCAAAATAAAATATTTCATCCTTCCGGTGTGAAAAAGATAGTAATTATTTATATTTTGAAACTGACATTATTGCAGATGAATATTTGATGCTTTGTGGTCAAACCTTCTGAGTAAGTGAGTGAAATGTTACTTTTCTGTAGCATAAACGTTATGGTATTGTTTTTGAGTCTGCAGATTTTTGAAATTTCTGCTGATTGTTTGAAACAACTAGACAGTTGTAAACCATTCTATGCTCAATCTGTGTGCTTTCTCTGATTGCTGCACTGAGCGAGCACCATGTAGGACAAATTTGTTGTCTGGAAATTAGATACTTCAACCAGTTTGGACTAGAACTCGTTTACCCAGGTGCTCTTACTAGTGCGACAAACGAAAAACAAAAGTCGACTCGCAATTATATTTAAAATAAACTTTGATCTTTATTTTACAAAACTCTTTTAAATCAAATAAACAACTCTACCTTAATTTATCCGAGACCTAGATACTACCCTTGAGATTGAACTGGCCAGGCTTGCTCCACCAGATGTGAGTCTTGGGTCTTCACTGAGTTCTGAATTCAGTCTTCCACGTGGCGAAGGTTGGTTTCAAGTCTTTGCTGTTTCCTCACTGCATCTCTGCTGCAACACCGAGTCTTTGCTGGGATTGACCTCCAGGTGCCTCTTATCGCCCTCTTCCCGCCTTTCTGGAAGCGTCTCTGGCTTCCAGCCAATGCGGTTACCGGACGAAGGGTCACAGCATCCAGTGGACTTGCTGATTCCATATATGGAAGATGCCAGAGCCCCCTAGGTGTCCTTCCTCAGGTGCACAGAGTGTATGTAGCCCTTTTCCATACAAGGTAGCGGTAGGAATTTGAGGTGCCAGAGAGTCTGGCCGAAACTGGGGAATACACAGATACTGTTCTTCTTTGGTCAGGGCTGAGCTCCTCTGGTTCCAATCTCCCCAGCAAGCCCAGACTTGCTCTTGCTCGCCTCTGACTTTTGTTTGAGTTTCAACTTGGCATGTCCGAATTTCCATCATGCCTGGCTGTGGAGGTTGTTGGCTGTTGTTTAATTTAGAATGTCCAATTCTGTATCTGGCCTCGCTGTCCAGGCCACAACATGGAATTTTAAGAGGAAAGCAGCAGATAAGAGAAACATTTTATCAACCACTGAACTAATCACCAAAACTTTGACTTCTGTTGCCAAGTCACAATAGGTTTTATGGAGTATGTACCAAGAAAGTTATTCCAAAACTTGTAATTATATGTACATACTCTGTGGTCATTAAATGCAAAGTTTGCATAATTTTTAAAAAATCTATTCGTATCAGCTAATTGCTCCTGCTTTTCTGCTTGTTTATTTTAGCACAGATCCAGTGTTGAGCTTCAGTAGTACAGTTACGTATGTATTTCAGTAGTAAACTGACACACTGTACTGGAAAGATTTCTTCCAGATTGTTTGGTATGGGTGAGTTGGGAATGGGAGGAGACATAATAAAACTGCTTGACTTGCACTTGAACTTTCTGATTTTCACCACCCATGAAGAACACGGGAATTTTGTTTTATCTCCTGACTGTGGCTGATCTTAAGGAAACAGTGGAGGTGGTGGGGTCAGGCCACTCAGGAAGTTGTGTGTTTATGGTCTAATGTTATCCTGGAATTGACTGTGGTCTTTTATGTTTCAGAAGCTAGCTTTAGCTTGTGAAGAGGAATACAGGAAAATATACAAACCAGTATTTTGTAGAAAAGTTAATTATATTCCACAACTTCTAAAATAGTACTGTGGAAAAAGTACAGTTCTTGAATTGTTAGAATATGTTTAATGAGAATATGAATAATGAGAAACTAATAAAGCAAGCATCACTCAACCGATACTGAGGGAGCTGAAGCCAGTATGACTCCTAGTGATAAATTTATTATTAATAATAGGATAATCTGATTAGCTAATCAGTGAGCATTAGTCACCAATGTGACATATTCTGAGGGTTTGCCATTACCTTTCCTTAGCAATTCATTATTTCAGCCACTGAAAACAGATGCTTCCTTCATTCTATTTGGGTAGAATACTTTCTTGATTTCATTTCATTTATTATTGTCACAGGTTTTAGTATTAAGTGAAAAGTATTGTTTCTTGTGCGCTATACAAAAAATGTATACCATACGCAGAGAAAGAAAGGAGAGTGTGCAGAATGTAGTATTACAGTCATAGCTAGGGTGCAGAGAAAGATCAGCTTAATATAGGTAGGTTCACTCAGAAGTCTGATGGCAGAGGGAAGAAGCTGTTCTCGAGTGGGTTAGTATGTGATCTCAGACTTCTGTATCTTTTTCCCGATGGAATAAGGTGGAAGAGAGAATGTCCAGGTATGTAGGGTCCTTGATAATGTCGGCTACTCTCTTTTAATACTGTATGCAATCATAAATTGATTATTGTAGCAATTATCTTTCTAGAGCATATGTGCATACCTGAATGCTTGGTAATACTGAAAACATCCACCCATGCCATGTGTATGTTAATTCTGTGCAATATTTTTTGTTTACTTACCAGAAATAGAACCCATGTAATTTGAAATGATTTGTGCAAGGTTTTCAATCATTCCAGTGGTGTTATCGCTTTTGCCAATAAGAGATCAGTTGGATTGCATTCCTGAAATGAATCTTCCGGTAGCAGAAACATTTTCCTTGCATTGTGCAAATGTCACATGGTGCTTTGGAATAAAATAGTCCAGTGGGACATTGTTATTCAATTTGGAATTGTCCCTGCTGGTATTCCTCAAACTCAGGACTGCTTTAGTGTGACTGCTTTGCAATTTCTTGCAGGCCACATTTTTTTTAAAAATAACTTTTATTTTGTTAGGCAAAGCCTCTTTTTACAAAGGGCCCAACTGGTTTCAGGATAAGGAAGCAGTCTGGAGAGCCGGGGGGTTGTAAAGTTCAGTTGCTGTATTTGCATGACAAAGAACTTTGGATGATCTCACATCCTTAAAGACTTGGATTTCAGAATTAAGTTTGGCAGTGCAGTACAGAGTGACAAAGAGGGGCAAACAAAGCAAAAAGGGGAGAAACTTGTAATATATCAAATTTTTTTGCAATTACACTTGGAATAAAAAGCAATGTGGGCTCTTTGATAGCAGATAACAGCAAATTCAACGAAAATAAATGGCAGACGTGCTGAGTACCTTCTCCCCGTGTCTGCGTGGATTTCCTCCAGGTGCTCGGGTTTCCTCCCACAATATAAAGATGTGCAGGTTAGGTTCATTGGCCATGCTAAATTGCCTCTTATTGTCAGGGGAATTAGCAGGGTAAATATGGGGATAGGATTGTTGTCAGTGCAGGCTCAATGGGTCAAAGGGCTCCCTTCTGCACTGTAGGGATTTTATTCTAATAATTCGCATTAATATTTACAGTAAAGAAGAAGTCAGCATGCCAGAAATTCCAAGAAAACTGTTTTTGAATCTCGGATGTCCTCAACTAAATTAACATAAGCAGGATAATAGTAATGAAAAATTTAATGGCACTAATGAAAGAAATATTCCCACATCCCAAAGTTTTATAAGAAGAAGGTGCAAACATTGTAAATACTCTAACTATAATCTTCTCATTTCTCTCGATTCAGGAACCTTGAGGTTGTAAAATTCTGCATGTCACTTTGCGACTTTATTTAGGAAAGGTGGGAAACCAGGGACCAGTTTACCATCACCTGTTGTCAGAAATTATTAGAGTCTATAATTAAAGACAGAGTGACTGAAAACCTTGAAAAGTTTCAGCTGATCAGAGAGAACCAGCATGGATTTGTAAAGGTCATGTCGTGCTTGATGAATCTGATTGAATTGTTTGAAGAGGTTTATAAAGTAGTGGGCAGAATGTCTATGGGTGTTATTAATATGGGTCTCCAGCAGGTATTAAATAAAGTCCCTCATAACTGTTAACTAAAGTTGAGGCTTATGGAATTAAAGGTAAGTTATTGATCACGTTAACAAATTGGCTTATCAGAAGGAGAGAGTAGCAATAATGGGTAGATACTCTGATTAGTCGAATGTGACCTGAGGTATCACTGAACAATCAGTTGGGGCATCAACTCTTCACTATTAATAACTTACACTCACCATCCTGACTTGGAAATATATCGCCATTCCTTCACTATCGCTGGGTCAAAATCCTGAAACAGCAGTGTGTGTACCTACACCGCAGGGACTGCAGCAGTTCAAGAAGGCAGCTAGCTCACCATTGCCTTCTGAAGGGCAGCTGGCGATGGGCAATAAATGCTGGCCTGGCCAGCAATGCCCACATCCCATAAATGATTTTCTTTAAATTCATGGAACGTGGACATCACTGGCTAGGTCACTTTTTATTACCCAAGCCTAATTGCCCTGAGACATACCCACAGTGCTATGAGGAAGGGGTTTCCAGGATTTTGACAACAATGTGGAGGGATGGCTATATAGTTCCAAGTCAGGATGGTGAGTGATTTCGAGGGGAACTTGCAGATTGTGGTGTTTCCAAGTGCCTACAGCCCTTTTAGATGGTTGAGATCATGCTTTTGGAAGGTGCTGTTGAAGGAGCCTTGGTGAATTCCTACAATGCAGTACCATGTGTTGGTGATGAAGGGATTGAATGTTGAAAGTGATAGTTGGGACGCCAATCAACGGGCTGCTTTGTCCTGGATGATGTTGAGCTTCCTGGGTTGTTTGAACTGCACTCATCCAGGCAAGTGGAGAATGTTCCATCACACTCCTGACTTGGGTTTTGTAGATGGTTGACAGGCTTTGGGAGTCAGGAGGTGAATTACTCTCGACAGAATTCCCAGCTTCTGACCTCCTCTTGTAGCCACAGAATTTATATGGCCAGTCCAATTCAGTTGCTGGTCATTGGTAATCCACAGGATGTGGATAGTGGGGGATTCAGTGATGGTAATGTCATTGAATGTAAAGAGAAGATGGTTATATTCTCTCTTGTTGGAGATAGTCATTGGCTGGCACTTGCGTGGCATGCATGTTACTATTTGCAGATGACACAAAGGGATAGATTGAAGCATTTTGATATATTAAGTGAATGGATAAATCTGGTAAACAGATTTAATTATAGGCGATTCTCTTTGGATCTTAGCTTTCTAAATGGTAGAAAGTTAAAAACAGTGGCGGTGAAAGAGATTTGGGAGTCCAGGTACACAGATCATTGTAATATCATGAGCAGGTACAGAAAATACTTTTAAAAGCTATTGGATGCTTGTCTTTAAATCCAGGGGAATAGTGTGCAAGGGGGGAGAAAGTCATGCTTCAGCTATACAAAGCTGTGGATAGAGCACACCTAGAATATTGTGAGCAGTTGTGGGCACCACAACAAGGGAAGACATATTGGCCTTTGCAGTGCAGAGTAGATTTACTAGAATGATAACCGGGCTCCAAGTGTTAAATTATGAGGAGAGATGACATAATCTAGGGTTTTATTCCCTGGCATTTAGAAGGTTAGCAGGTGGTTTGATTTAAGTTTTCAAGATATTAAAGGGAGCAAATAAGGTAGGTTGTAGAAATGCTATTTATGCTGGTTGGGAAACCTAGAATGGGGGGCAAGGCACAGATCTTTCAGGAGTGAAATTAGGAAAATCTTCCTCACACATTTTAAAAATTCATTTATGGGATTTGGGCATCACTGGCTGGGCCAGCATTTATTGCCCATCCCTAATTACCCTTGAGAAGGTGGTGGTGAACTAACTTGAACCGCTGTAGTCCTTGTAGTGAACCTTTGGCTGAATGGATATTCCCCCATTGAGACAAGTCTTGAATATGACTGAGGGACTGGTGTGGAGCAGAGGCTACTCCGCAGCCCTGGACAAATAGAAACCCCAAAAATATCCATGACAATTAAATTCAGGGTCACCTGTCTCGCATTGAACTGCAGGGAGCAGATTCATTCCAGCCAACCCTAGTTCCTGTGCTAGAAAGCAATGGGTGAATGATTTTTTTCAGGATTAGATTCTTGGGATTAAAAATTCAAGTAGAACGAAGTGTTGGTTTTAAATCAAGTGCCTGTGTTGTCGAGTATCACTTGGAGAACATTGTCTGCATCTCCCACTGTTTCTCCCTGCAAGATGCTCTGACATTGCACAGTGCTGGAAAATGTTTTTATGTGGTCATTGGTTGAGGATAACATTGGGCATGGATTTTGCTGTTCCTATGCAGTGAAATAATCTTCCACTTTCATTGAGATTTTACATCTCTCCTATTTCCAGTAGACATAGGGCTTCTGCCCACTAAAGATGTGTGCCTCTGACCCAGGGTTTTATCTTTATCCCAGGATTCTCTGGGAGGCTAGGGAGGAGATTGTAGAGCCTTTGGCTTTGATCTTTATGTCATCATTGTCTACAGGAATAGTGCCAGAAGACTGGAGGATAGCAAATGTTGTCCCCTTGTTCAAGAAGGGGAGTAGAGACAACCCTGGTAATTATAGACCAGTGAGCCTTACTTCTGTTGTGGGCAAAGTTTTGGAAAGGATTATAAGAGATAGGATTTATAATCATCTAGAAAGGAATAATTTGATTAGGGATAGTCAATACGGTTTTGTGAAGGGTAGGTCGTGCCTCACAAACCTTATTGAGTTATTTGAGAAGGTGACCAAAGAGGTGGATGAGGGTAAAGCAGTTGATGTGGTGTATATGGATTTCGGTAAAGCGTTTGATGAGGTTCCCCACGGTAAGCTATTGCAGAAGATACGGAGGCATGGGATTGAGAGTGATTTAGCGGTTTGGATCAGGAATTGGCTAGCTGTAAGAAGACAGAGGGTGGTGGTTGATGGGAAATGTTCATCCTGGAGTTCAGTTACTAGTGGTGTACCGCAAGGATCTGTTTTGGGGCCACTGCTGTTTGTCATTTTTATAAATTACCTGGATGAGGGTGTCGAAGGATGGGTTAGTAAGTTTGCGGATGACACTAAAGTCGGTGGAGTTGTGGACAGTGCGGAAGGTTGTTGCAGGTTACAGAGGGACATAGATAAGCTGCAGTGTTGGGCTGAGAGGTGGCAAATGGAGTTCAATGCGGAAAAGTGTGAGGTGATTCACTTTGGAAGGAGTAACAGGATTACAGAGTACTGGGCTAATGGTAAGATACTTGGGAGTGTGGATGAACAGAGAGATCTCGGTGTCCATGTGCATAGATCCCTGAAAGTTGGCACCCAGGTTGATAGGGTTGTTAAGAAGGCATACGGAGTGTTAGCTTTCATTGGTCGAGGGATTGAGTTTCGGAGCCAGGAGGTCATGTTGCAGCTGTACAAAACTCTGGTGCGGCCGCACTTGGAGTATTGCGTACAGTTCTGGTCACCGCATTATAGGAAGGATGTGGAAGCATTGGAAAGGGTGCAGAGGAGATTTACTAGGATGTTGCCTGGTATGGTGGGAAGGTCTTATGAGGAAAGGCTGAGGGACTTGAGGTTGTTTTCGTTAGAGAGAAGAAGGTTAAGAGGTGACTTAATAGAGGCATACGAGATGATCAGAGGATTAGATAGGGTGGATAGTGAGAGCCTTTTTCCTCGGATGGTGATAGCTAGCACGAGGGGACATAGCTTTAAATTGAGGGGTGATAGATATAGGACAGATGTCAGAGGTAGGTTCTTCACTCAGAGAGTAGTAAGGGCGTGGTATGCCCTGCCTGCAGCAGTAGTGGACTCGCCAACATTAAGGGCATTTAAATGGTCATTGGATAAACATGTGGATGATATTGGAATAGTGTAGGTTAGATGGGCTTTAGATTAGTTTCACTGGTCGGCGCAACATCGAGGGCCGAAGGACCTGTACGGCGCTATGTTCTATGTTCTCCGACCTTGTGAACATGTGAGTTTTAACTGTTGTCCAGCTGAAATATGGGAGGAATTTTGCTTGGTGGTCTGCTGCTTTGTTGAGATGTGGGCAACCTTCACAAAGTTCATAAAACATTGCCATTACCATTTGGCCTGTGCAATCCATCCCGTTTTAAGACCTATGTTACCTCCTAAAACATCCCCACCATTTTTGTTATGAGGGATGCGTGGTACTAATATGTCAGCATAGTGGTACGCACAAGGATGAAAATATGCTGCTGGCATATTGTATTTAATTTCAACATGCCCACCCATATGAGCAATTTTCTGCTGGTAAATGCAATGTCTAGGCCTCATTGCCAAGACTTACATGACTGATGAAGATTGAACAGCAATAGTGGGCACACCAAGGGGTGGTGGATATTTTTATTGGGCAATTTTGGTAATATAGGTTAGTTACAGGAAAATTGTTCTTTTTGCATTGTTTGTGGAAAAGGTTTTAATGGTGCCAGCAACTGATTCTCTGATCTTTGCCTTTGCTGAGTTTTAATAGCAAATGATCCCTGTGGGCAGCACAGTGGCACGGTGCCAGGGACTCGAGTTCAATTCTGGCCTTGGGTGACTATCTGTGTAGAGTTTGCACATTCTCCCCATGTCTGCATGGATTTCCTCCGGGCGCTCCGGTTTCCTCCCACAGTCCAAAGATGTGTGGGTTAGGTTGATTGGCCATGCTAAGTTGCCCAATTATGTCAGGTGGAATAACAGGGTAAATCCGTGGGGTTACGGGGATAGGGCCTGGGTGGGATTGTGGTCGGTGCAGACTCGATGGGCTGAATGGCCTCCTTCTGCACTGTAGGATTCTATGATCCCCAAAAAATAAACAAGTCCTGAGTGATGTATAAATCAGAGATCGCCTTCAGATAAGGAAAGAAATTCTTCTCCGTAAAGCAAATATTTGATTAAGCACTGTTTTTGCCTTGAATACAGCATTAATAAATGCATATGGCAGCAAAGTGATTAAATTACTGTTCTAGTAAGGCAGAGTCCTGAACTAATAACCAAGGAATTTTGAATTCAAATCCCAGCATGGTAGTTTGGGAATTTACATGTAGTTTAAAAATTCTGTAAAACAAATCTAGAATCCACCCAGTATGAGTGAAGTTCCACACCATCATAAACTGCCCTGTTCACACAATCATTTGAACAATTGGACAAGGATAATTATACTTGCATTCTGCGTCTGATTCTGATCTGAAGTCTGGACTGGAAATTGGACACTACCTCATAACCATCAAGGAACAATATTCTAAGCAGGAATTACTAAACTTTCACTGGTATTTCATCTGTCATTTAATTCACCATTCACTCCAGATATTTATTTATTATGTTTTTTTTAGATGAAATTATACTGCATTTTGTCTCCTTTTTTTTCGGTTTAGGTATGTGCAAAGTCTCACCGATATTCTGGAGTTTTTGGACAAAAGCCCTGATAATTACAGAGTTTTGACAGAGTAAGTTTAAATTCCAATCTGATTCTAGAAATTCACCTACGTTTCCAATAAAATTGGCAGCCAGAATTTTCCGTTACAGCTTTGGATGTCCAGCCCACCTGAACAAGTGTGGAATTGCACAAGATAATGTCGGGTGGGCGTCCTGACATCAGAGTGATGATGTGCCATATCACAGTTAGCGGCCGTGTACGGGAATGGAAAGCACATCCGCCGACAACGTTTCAGCTACTTGTTGAAGCCCCAGTCAACCAGGATTTTTCGTGGCCTGTGCACTTCTGCGTTGGCTGTTCGGGCCAACTGGCCAGGCAGCCTTCATTTTTTTGCACTGATTCAGGGTGGGATTAAATGCCCGAATATGTATCAAGTTTGATGATTAAGGAGCATTGCTGTCGTGGGGGGCGGGGACTCTCTCTATAAAAGGGGTCTCTGATGGGGGGAAACTCTCTCTATAAAAGGGGTCTCTGATAGGGGAGACTCCCTCTATAAAAGAGATCTCTGATGGGGGGGAGACTCTGTCAGTTGTTTGTTCTTTCATTATAGATAGCTTGAGGCATTTTTTGTGTGGAAATATCTTTCAACAACACTGCAGCTCCCTGAAGCATCTCCATAGCAGTTGTTAGCCTCCAGGGAGCCACATGAAACAAGCTGCCTGCACCATTACTCGTTTTGGTGCTCACCCTCCCCGACAGTGCTAAGTGCCTCTCAGCATGCGTTTCACACTAGCTGCCAGTTAATGGGCCAACCAGTGTGAAATCGCTGTCAGAGGCCAGGAGTGGATTTCACATTGGCATCTGGTCCTGCCGATCGTACTCACCCTATAAACTAGAAATTCAAGTTTATGAGTATGAAGCAGAGTATATTGTCATCACTGAAATTTACTGAGTCAGAAAACTGTCCTCTGCTACAGGATATTGGCATAGTGAGGCAACTTGCAACTCCACTGTAAAGGTAATTTGTGGTTGATCAAAATATATTCAATAACCTATTAAATGAAAAGTTTAAAAAGAAATCAAAATTCTCTTCTCCCTCCTTCCGCCCACTGGTTCCTCCATCCTCCCCTCTAACCTTCCAACCTCCTTCCACCCTTGCCCATCCCTCGTCCCCAGCCCTCTCTATTCCTAAGTCTCTTCTCTGCTATGTGCATCTTTCTGTCTTCATCTTGGTTTTTTGCTTCTCATCCCTGGCTGGGTCCAGTTATTCCACTGACCTGTAACCTGTTTTACTTTTTGCTGCTAATTTCTTGATTCACCATGTCAATTACCTTGTGAGCCCAACTAGTGAAACATAATATTCCAATAAGCATGACACTGAGACATTTTGGGCTCCCTATCTTAGTTATTCTCAACATCAGTTAAGTGGAGTTATTTGAAGTGACATAATATATCATAGATGATTTATTAGCACTGTGTGTTTTAGCTTCTCAGATACACTGATCAACATCCGAAATCGGCACAATGATGTCGTCCCAACTATGGCCCAGGGAGTCATAGAATATAAAGAGGCATTTGGGGTGGATCCCGTAACTAATCAGAATGTGCAATACTTTTTAGACCGATTCTATTTGAGCCGAATCTCTATCCGCATGCTCATCAATCAGCACAGTAAGTATGAGTGGAAAGCCTTATGGTGAACAGTGACAGCTTATCATAACGGTACTCTAACTACAGTATTCTGCCGGTTGGTGCCATGTCAAAACAATTAAAGGGTTGGTGCAAAAGTGAAATATGGTGGATGCTGGATAGTTGAAATGAAAACCAAAAGTGCTGATTAGCCCTCAGCAGGTCAAGTAACCTCTGTGGAGAAAGAAAGAGAGAGAGGATAATGGAGGGGAGGAAAGCATGGAACATCTGAAAGAGGAGAAGGTTTCCACAACCTGGAATGTGGTGAAAAAAGACTGGTGGACCGATAGGGGATCCACACTCCAACCACATGCCCACATCTCCATGGACAGGCTTTTTAACGAGTGAAATAGGTTAGTGGAAATTGGTTGTTGCAAATGGTTGTGGATGCTGGATCAATTGAAATTTTCAAGCCTGAAATAAGTAGATTTTTGTTAGGTAAAGGATATCAGGGATATAGATCAAAGGTGGGCAAATGGAGTTGTGATATAGATTAGTCATGATCTTGCTGAATAGCGAACAGGTTTGAGGGGCTGAATGAATACTGCTGTTCTAGTTTTATGACCAAAAATTATTTGGTTTACAGTAAATGCTACCAATTTTTAAAAAACTTACAAACTACAAATTATTTAAAATCAAATTGTTTTAACTAAGACCGTTAGGTGTACCCATTGGCCATCAAAATAGTTGCACCACTAGCCTGGCCCTGATTACCAACCCAAAGGGTCTGGAGAGTTGCTAAATTCAATAACTTCCCCTTATTTTTCTCATAACATTCTGTATATTTCCTTACTGCCCCTTGTAGTCATTTCTGCATTGTTTTTTTAATGACCCCACATTCACCCTTTTCACCTTCTCTTAATATACTTAGAAAAACAAATCCTATTCTCTTTTGGTATTTTCTTTCTTTGTACTCCTTTGTTACATTTTATCAAATGTTGAATTGAAAACTTGAATTATAGCTAAATTTGGATTGGAAATAGTTGACACATTTTTGTTTTTGTATTGTAATATTTTTGGTATAAAATTATTGGGTCCACAAAACTTAATCGTGTTTGCAAGTTAGATGGTGCTGCTTCTGATAATATCAGATGAGAGTTAATATCTTGCCTTAGAAATATAAGATGCTAATATCAGTGAGAGTTGGCTACACACTAATTTGGTTTTGAAATAGAATTAAGCAATATTTAATCATTGAAAAAGTTGAGCAGATATTATCAATAATTTAAACCACGTGTCAGAAAAGTTTAGGACATGGCCTTTCATAGCTTTCCCTTGGTGAAACTTGGATCTGAATAAAGGCACTGACTATTTAAAACCTCTTACGAAGAAGAATTTCTTGGTATGCTATGAAATAGCGCAACCTAAAACAATTGTTTTGTTATTTTATCATACCAGCCCTTATTTTTGATGGCCGACGTAATCCAGCCCATCCCAAACACATAGGTGGCATTGACCCTAACTGCGATGTGGTTGAAGTGATGAAAGGTACGTAATGCATTGAATGAAATACAATAACTGAAATATTCGAGCATTAGGTTAGCTACACCACATCATTATTTCCATATTGTTGAGCATAATATAAATTTACAAGATATTCCACGAACATGCAATCCATCAAGATTCCTTCAACAGCACCTTCCTAACCTGTGACCTCTACCAACTAGAAGGACAAAGGCAGCCGATGCATGGAATACCACCATCTGAAAGCTCCCCCTTCACCCCCTCAAGCCACCCACCGCCCTGACTTGGAACTATATCATAATTCCTTCACTTGTTACTGAGTCAAAATCCTGGACTTCCTTCCCTAACAGCACTGTGGGTGTACGTACACCAGATTGACTATGGTGGTTCAGGAAGGCTGTCCACCACCACCTTCTTGAGCAGTTAAGGAAGAACAATTGAAATGTTGGCTAAACCAGCAATATCCACACCCAAAAAAATAGCTATTTATTGAAGCAGCTGAAATGACGCTGTGAATGTGCCACTGTCAATGAAATGATATTTTTAAAGAGGAGTCTTTCCAGTTAAATGGTGGGAAAAATGCTTCTATTTTATTTTGCTTTTGAATCCTGGAATCTTTCAAGAATAGGCACAAGAATCTAGATTTGATTTCTCCTATTCCACTAAATTGTAAATGTCATTGTGTTACCTCTGGGAGGTGGTGAGAACAAATCAGACAACTGAATGGACACTGCTGTTATATTGCACTATGTTCAGACATTTTGGGGTCACTTTGTCCATCTTATCTGCTAAAGGAAGTGTGGGGCTCAGAGGAGAAACCAAAGGTAATTCTGTTTTTAATTTAAATCTCTAGATTGCTAATTGGGTGAAGTTCACCTTTGGCAATGGGAAAAGAAGATAGGGCGTGGTGTAAAACAGGGTGATTGTTTGTTTAATACCATTGGGGGGGATCTTGAGTTTGTACTCTCCCTCTGCCGAATCGGTGGCAGAGGCTCAAGATCCAGCGATCCACCGGAAATCGCGAATCTCGCTGCCATTTGCCAGTGATGTAATCAGATTCACGCCCACAATGGAGAGAGAAGCTGATTTTAATGTGTTTAAATAAATTTAAATATAATTTTACAACCCCCCTCCCCCTCCTTGCATGATTTTTCCCCCTCGATAAATTCACAACAGGTTCACCCAGACGTGAATCTTTTGAGGGAATCCCTCCTGGGGTACAAAAGTGAATCTGACCCCGGAGGTGAGGGACATGACCAGACAATGCCTTGGCAATACAAGGTTGGCACTGCGCCCCAGTGCCAGAGATGGGCCCTATGGGAGCATCACATGCAGGGACTCATTTATTTGTGGTGGTTAGGGGTAGTAGGCATGGAAGTGGTGGGGATTCCGGCGATCATAGAATAGAATCATAGAATCCCTACAGTGCAGAAGGAGGCCATTCGGCCCATCGAGTCTGCACCGACCACAATCCCACCCAGGCCCTACCCCCACATATTTTACCCGCTAATCCCTCTAACCTACGCATCTCAGGACTCTAAGGGGCAATTTTTTTTTAACCTGGCCAATCAACCTAACCCGCACATCTTTGAACTGTGGGAGGAAACCGGAGCACCCGGAGGAAACCCACGCAGACACGAGGAGAATGTGCAAACTCCACACAGACAGTGACCCGAGCCAGGAATCGAACCCGGGACCCTGGAGCTGTGAAGCAGCAGTGCTAACCACTGTGCTACCGTGCCGCCCCGAGGAGGAATGCAGCGGGGGTGGGGAGGGTAGAAGTGGAGAGAAATGCTGGCGATGATTTTGGGGGGGGGGGAGAGGCTGATGCCAGTGATGACCACAGGGCAAGGAGGGGATGCCGATGTTAACTGTTTGGGGGGGGGGGGCATGGAGCCCCTGTGACCTTCGTAGTAGTAGTGGGGTGTTATTTGTTTGAACTGAAAGGGTGCCCAATCTCAATGCAGCCAGCTTTGCCGGTGTGCTTAGGACCTGCCCCTCAAAATGACAGCGTGAAACATGCCCCCTGCTTTTTTGATAGTGTCATAAGATCTGGAGAGAAAACCTGCCCATTTCAGAGAAACATGCCGGTTTTCTCCAGATCCTGACACTTTGCCATTTTTTGATACGATTCCGCCCCATATCTCTCTCCACATCACCATTTTTCAGGATGTTTTAACACCACTGCCTAATGATATGCTGAATGGAATTACTGTGATTTCCTTCCTGACTAGATTCAACAATTTACAGTGTTTCATTCAAATTTCACACATATGCTTTGCATCTTATTGAGATTGGCAGAACGAAACCACTACATTAGACTGAGTTGGCACATTGTCACTCCTGTTAGTTTCCACTCTCATCCAGGCTTGTATTCTGCTACATTGTTCATGCATTTTAGGAAAGGTGCCCAAAGTCATCCTGTCTGCTGTAGTTGAATGATTTTCTGATGTTGAACTTTAGGCAAAGAAAAGAAAAAAAACTCACAAAATAATCTGTTCAATCAAAATGCCGTCTTTTCCTCTGAGAGACGTGTATTGCTGAATATGAATTTTAAATCCCCTGTGCTCAGCATGTCGACCTAGTTTAATAATGCAAAGGATGTCTAACAATATTGTGTGTTGGAAGAGCACAATTCTGATTTTAAGAAGAGTTAATCAAATAGACTGTAACGTGTTCCTGTTTCTGGTGATTCATAGATGCCTGTGAAAGTGCAAAGATGCTTTGTGATCAGTATTACTTGACTTCTCCTGAGGTGATGATTAATCAATTCAATGGTAAGTTACAGCTGTATCTTTGTTTCATTGGAACATTGCCTTTAAGGAATTCAAATCATCCTATTCTAATATCATCCTCAAGGGCAGAGAAACCTGGTTCCTTTTTTTCAGGATTAATTACTCCCTTTTCTCTGTCCCTCACCTTCACATCAAATTCCAGGAGTCATTGCCTGTTCAATCTAGTCCATCCATGCAGCTGCCTTTGTTGTTTTTCCTTTAACCCCATCCTTGCACTATCTCCTACTCGCCTCACCTCTGGCCCTGAATTCTCATCATCTTGTGATTTTGCTTCCCTCCCCCGACCCAACTCAAGCTCATTTCCTTGTTAATTCCACCCATTCCTTGCTCAATTGCCTGCCTACTCAACTACTATTCACCTAGTGCTCTTTCCCTGACTCCCATGATGGCTGGTATCTTTCAATGATTTCCTTTCCTGAGGTATTGTCTTCACTACTGCTCAAAAAACCACCTTTCACTCACCAGCTAATCCCCATTTCCAACCACAATCCTCACTTTTCTGTCCTCAGATAGAAACCAGGACCATCCCCAGCTACTCCAGCTCTCTGTTTGAATCGCTCTGTTTCTACTTCTCTCATTAGCACTGAAATGGCCCGAACTAAGATGACATTAAGTCCATTGTCAGTGGTCAGATGTCAGTGATACATTACCGTTCTTGTTTTTCTTCATTATTCAATGACAGTCCCTCCAATTCTTCTGTCTTCACTTTTTAGGCTGTATAGTTCTGCATCTAACTACACTGTAACCTCCCCAGTCTAGGATGCTTGGAACCAAGGCATTTCTGGATTTTGAAATTCTCTGAATTGTAAATAACATTAGAATGATTAAATATTATAAAGCACATGTAAAAAAAAATATCCAAATACTGCATCTTTCATGTTTTCAAAGTACTGCAATTTACTAAAGTAACTAAATTACTGTATACCTTGAAATAAAAACGGAAAGTGCAGGGAAAAACTCAGCAGGTCTGGGAACATCTGTGGAGAGTAACGGGGTTAATGTTTCAAGTCCAAAGTGACTCTTTTCAGGACTGAGGAGAGATAGAAATGTGGTGCCGTTATGCCGTTGAGAAGAAAGGGGGAAGGGTCAGGTAGAACTAAAGGGAAGGTCACTGGTAGATTAGAGAGCGGAGAGATTAAATAAGAAAGATGTCATTGAATAAAAGGCAAAGGGAGTGGTAATAGTTGTAGTAAAGAAACAAAGCATTGGTCCAGAATTAGTAGCAGAACTAAGAACAATTCTTTTTGAAAGCAAAAACCTGAGAAGATACAAACTGGCACTTGGCAAAATAAAACTCAAAATGGAGGACAGAGTTCATGGTATGAAGTTTTTGAATTTAGTGTTGAGTCCAGAAGACTATAAAGTGCCTAACTGGAAGATGAGGTACTGTTGCATTAGTTTGCTTTAGGCTTCACTGGAACATTGCAGCAGCAGAAACATGAGCATGAGAGCACGGTGGTGAATTCTAATGGCAAGCAACCAGAAGGTCAGGGTCTTGCTTGTAGACTTGTCAGAGGTGTTCAGCAAAGCGGTCATCCAGTCTCCATTGGTCTCCCCAGTGTAGAGAGGTTGCATTGTGAGCAGCGAATACAGTAGACTAAATTCTAAGAAGTAGAAGTAAAAGTGCTATTTGGGGCCTTGGAAAGAGGGAAGGTGAAAGGGTAAGTGTTACAGCTTTTGTGTTGCAAGGGAAGGTGCTGTGGGAAGGGGACAAGGTGTTGGGGGGTGTTAGAGGAGTAGACCTGTGTGTCAGAGGGAATGGTCCAATTGTCCCTTCAGAATCCTGACAGGGGAAGGGGAGGTGGTGACATCATGCTGGAGGTGACAGAATTGGTGGAGGATGATCCTTTGAATAGGGAGGCTGGTGGGGTGGTAGGTGAGGACAGGGGAAACCCTATCATGGTTTCAGGAGGGAGGGGAAGGGGTGAAAGCAGAAGTGCGTGAATTGGGTCGGGCACAGTTGAGGACCACAGTGGGAATGGGGGTATCCTAAGTTGAAGAAAAAGGAAGACATGTTGCATGTGTCGATGTGGAAAGTAGTATCATCAGAACAGGTGTGACAGAGAAAATAGGAGAATAGAATGGCGTCCTTAAAAGGACACAGGATGTGAGGAAGTGTAGCCAGGGTGGCTGAGAGAATACTGATAAATACTGGTAGACAGCTTAACCCCAAAAATGGAGACAGAGAAGTCAAGGACAGGAAGGGTCAGAGATGGACTGTGTGAAGGTGAGAGAAGGATAAAAATGAGAATTAAATTTGATGAATTATTTCTGACCTGGGAAAGAGCAGCAAGTGACACCAATACATTCATCGATGTACCAGAAAAGGAGTTGTGGAAGGGGGCCTGAGTAGGACTCGAGCACACAATGTTCTATGCACCCTACAGAAAGATGGATGACCAGGGCCCATGTGGGTGCCCATAGCAGTGCCTTTTAGTTGGAGGAAGTGAGACAAGTTAAAGAAGAAATTGTTCAATTAGGGAACAGTTCAGCCAGGTGGATGAGGGTGCTGGTGGATGGTGATAGTTTGAGCCTCTGTTCAAGGAAGAAGCAAACAGCCCTAAGACCGCCCTGGTGGAGGTGTAGAGGGATTGAACAGCTGTAGTGAAGAGGAGGAAGTTAGGGATGGGAAACTGGAAATTGTTGAAATGACATGGGGCATCAGAAGAATCACAAATGTAGGTAGTAAGAGACTCAACAGGGGATGAAAAAAATAGAATCAAGAAAGGAAGAAATAGGTTCAATGGGCATAAACAGACTGTATACCCTGGGTCTGCAAAAGGACAGAGGACCAAGAATTAGAACTATTAACAGGCCCAGGCTGGAGAAAGTAGGGCCATGATGAACATTCTGTACCTATCTGCTAACTTCTCTTTGTCCATTGTCCATCTTGGCTCTCTCCTATTTCGAGAATGGTTGCAGCACCATGAGTAGTGAGTCTGAGTTGTGGGACCTGTTGAAAAGATTTTGGGATGATTTGTGTTTCTGAATTTCCGGCTGAAGAGGTTACAATGCACCCAGTGCATCTTGAGTAATGGATTCTCTTCCCACTTTGTTTTCTCACCTCAGGGATCCCCCTGGGATCCTTCCTTCCCTTTTACCCTTTTTATATCACCATGCTGGCCTTGGCAACATCATCTGCAAACCCAAGATTGGCTTTCACATGTATGCCAATGATACTCTGCTTTATCTCTCTATCACTGATCACGATCCATCGACTGCCTTTATACCGTAAGACTCAGTTGCTTATAGTTGTGTCTATGTTGGTGTAGATTCTTATGTCTGCTTTCTTGAAGTCATTGAAGTCTAAAGCAAAAGTTGCAGAGCTATTAGATATTCATAGTTCCTATAGGTCCTGGGTCAGATTCATAGAACTCTTGCCATAGATATCATTTGCTGCCGTGCACATTTACAATAGAGTTTATAGAAGAAATAAAATGTGATTCAGTGAAGCAGAATCATGTTTAATATAATAAAATTCCACTACATTGCAAGTATTTTAGAACCATAGAGCCATAGAAAATTACAGCTCAGAAACAGGCCTTTTGGCCTTTCTTGTCTGGGCCGAACCATTTTTACCTAGTCCCACTGACCTGCACTTGGACCATATCCCTCCACATCCCTCTCATCCATGAACCTGTCCAAGTTTTTCTTAAATGTTAAAAGTGACCCCGCATTTACCACTTTATCCGGCAGCTCATTCCACACTCCCACCACTCTCTGCGTGAAGAAGCCCCCCCTAATATTCCCTTTAAACTTTTCTCCCTTCACCCTTAACCCATGCCCTCTGGTTTTTTTCTCCCCGAGCCTCAGTGGAAAAAGCCTGCTTGCATTCACTCTCTCTATACCCATCAAAATCTTATACACCTCTATCAAATCTCCCCTCATTCTTCTACGCTCCAGGGAATAAAGTCCCAACCTATTCAATCTCTCTCTGTAACTCAGCTTCTCAAGTCCCGGCAACATCCTTGTGAACCTTCTCTGCACTCTTTCAACCTTATTTACATCCTTCCTGTAACTAGGCGAACAAAACTGTACACAATACTCTAAATTCGGCCTCACCAATGCCTTATATAACCTTACCATAACACTCCAACTTTTATACTCGATACTCCGATTTATAAAGGCCAATGTATCAAAGGCACTCTTTACGACCCTATCCACCTGTGACCTCACTTTTAGGGAATTCTGTACCTGTATTCCCAGATCCCGCTGTTCAACTGCACTCTTCAGAGTCCTACCATTTACCCTGTACTTTCTACTTTGGTTTGTCCTTCCAAAGTGCAATATCTCACACTTGTCTGCGTTAAATTCCATTTGCCATTTTTCAGCCCATTTTTCTAGTTGGCCCAAATCCCTCTGCAAGCTTTGAAAACCTTCCTCACTGTCCACTACACCTCCAATCTTTGTATCATCAGCAAATTTGCTGATCCAATTTACCACATTATCATCCAGATCATTGATATAGATGACAAACAACAATGGACCCAACACCGATCCCTGCGGCACACCACTAGTCACAGGCCTCCACTCAGAGAAGCAATCCTCCACAACCACTCTCTGGCTTCTTCCATTGAAAGAGTTTTAACAACACCAGGTTAAAGTCCAACAGGTTTATTTGGTAGCAAATGCCATTAGCTTTTGGAGCGCTGCTCCTTCGTCAGATGGAGTGGAAATCTGCCAATGGAATTCTTCCATTGAGCCAGTGTCTAATCCAATTTACTACCTCCCCATGTGTACCCAGCGACTGAACCTTCCTAACTAACCTCCCATGAGGGACCTTGTCAAAGGCCTTGCTGAAATCCAGGTGGACAACATCCACCGCCTTCCCTTCATCCACTTTCTTGGTAACCTCCTCAAAAAACTCGAATAGATTGGTCAAACATGACCTACCACGCACAAAGCTATGTTGACTCTCCCTAATAAGTCCCTGTCTATCCAAATATTTGTAGATCCTATCCCTTATCACACCTTCCAATAACTTGCCCACCACCGACGTCAAACTTACTGGCCTGTAATTTCCCGGGTTTCTTTTGGAACCTTTTTTAAACAACGGAACAACATGAGCCACCCTCCAATCATCCGGCACCTCCCCCGTGAATACTGACATTTTAAATATGTCTGCCAGGGCCCCTGCAAGTTCAACACTAGCTCCCCTCAAGGTCCGTGGGAATACCCTGTCCGGTCCTGGGGATTTATCCACTCTGATTTGCCTCAAGACAGCAAGCACCTTCTCCCCTTTAATCTGTAAAGGTTCCATGACCTCCCTACCTGTTTGCCCTATTTCCGTAGACTCCATGCCTGTTTCCTCAGTAAATACGGATGCAAAAAAACCATTTAGTATCTCCCCCATCTCTTTTGGTTCCATACACAGTCTACCACTCTGGTCTTCAAGAGGACCAATTTTATCCCTCACTATCCTTTTGCTCCTAACATACCTATAGAAGCTCTTTGGATTTTCCTTCACTCTGTCTGCCAAAGCAACCTCATGTCTTCTTTTAGCCCTCCTGATTTCTCTCTTAAGTAGCTTCTTGCACTTTTTATACTCCTCGAGCATCTGATGTGTTCCTTGCTGCCTGTACATTTCATACAACTCTCTCTTCCTCTTAATCAGTGTTACAATCTCCCTCGAGAACCAAGGTTCCTTATTCCTATTTACTTTGCCTTTAATCCTGACAGGAACATACAAACTCTGCACTCTCAAAATTTCTCCTTTGAAGGCCTCCCACTTTCCATTTACATCCTTACCAGAGAACAGCCTGTGCCAATCCACACTTCCCAGATCCCTTCTCATTTCATCAAATTTGGCCTTTTTCCAGTTCAGAACTTCAACCCGAGGACCAGATCTATCCTTATCCATGATCAGGTTGAAACTAATGGCATTATGATCACTGGATCCAAAGTGTTCCCTCACACTCACATCCATCACCTGCCCTAACTCATTTCCCAATAGGAGATCCAATATCGCATCTTCTCTAGTTGGCACCTCTATATACTGATGTAGAAAATTCTCCTGAACACATTTTACAAACTCTACCCCGTCTAAACCTTTAACAGTATGTGAGTCCCAATCTATATGTGGAAAATTAAAATCCCCTACTATCACAACTTTGTGTTTCTTGCAGTTGTCAGCTATCTCTCTGCTGATTTGCTCCTCCAATTCTCACTGACTATTGGATGGTCTATAATACAACCCCATTAATGTGGTCATACCTTTCCTGTTTCTCAGCTCCACCCATAGTGCCTCTGTAGACAAGCTCCCTAATCTATCCTGCCTGAGTACCGCTGTAACATTTTCCCTGACCAACAATGCCATCCCCCCCACCTTTTATCCCTCTGCCTCTATCCCGCCTGAAACATTGGAACCCTGGAACATTGAGCTGCCAGTCCTGCCCCTCCTGTAGCCAAGTTTCACTAATGGCTATAATGTCATATTTCCATGTGTCTATCCACGCCTTCAGCTCACCTGCCTTCCCCACAATACTCCTGGCATTGAAATAGACACACCTCAAAAAGTTATTTCCACCACACGCAACCCTTCCATTTGTGATTTTACTTGAACTAACCTGTCTTTTTACCCCTGCTCCACTATCTGCTCTGACACTCTGGTTCCCATCCCCCTGCAAATCTAGTTTAAACGCTCCCCAATAACACTAGCAAACCTCCCTGCAAGTATATTGGTCCCCTTGTAGTTTAGGTGTAACCCGTCTCTCTTGTACAGGTCCCACCTGCCCCAGAAGAGGTCCCAATGATCCAAGAATTGGAAACCCTGCCCCCTACACCAGTTCCTCAGCCACGTGTTCATCCACCCAAGCATCCTACTCCTGCCCTCACTGGCACGTGGTACAGGTAGCAATCCTGAGATTACTACCCTCGGGGTCCTGCTTTTTAACTTCCTTCCAAGCTCTTTGTACTCACTCTTTAGGACCTCCTCACTCTTCCTACCTATGCCATTTGTACCGATGTGTACCATGACATCTGGCTGGTCACCTTCCCACTTTAGAACGCTGTGCACGCGATCAGAGACATCCCTGACCTTGGCACCCGGGAGGCAACAAACCATGCGGGAGTCTCTGTCCCGACCACAGAACCTCCTGTCCGTACCTCTGACCATTGAGTCCCCTATCACTACTGCTCTCCTCTTCTTCCTCCCACCCTTTTGCACTGTAGAACCAGACTCAGTATCAGAGTTCCAGCTGTTGCAGCTTGTCCCAGGTAAAGTATCCAATTCAGTATACCTGTTGTGGAGGGGTATGGCCACAGGGGAACCCTGCTCTGCCTGTCCTTTCACACTGCCATTTCCTCTCCTTACAGTAACCCAATTTCCTGTGCTCTGCTGCTTATTTTCTGATACTACTGACACTATTTCCACTTCCAAGGGACCAATCTGAAATCAGTTTCTAGATGTATACTTAAAGTTAACAGATAAAAATTGCATATTTTCTGCACCCCTGGTATTTAGCTCAAAATTGATGAACAATGTTCTTCACTTCTTCAAGCAAACCAATTGCTGCAGACTGGCAACAATTAATATATAATCTGTTAAAAAGGTTATGATCAACAAGAGAAACAAGAGAATTTGAAAAAATATGAGAGTTAATTTTTCCTCCATACATCCTCCAGCCCCGCCCCAAATTTCAAATACATCTTTTTCTTGAGCTCTCTGCCCAAAGGTCCGGAGCAATTATTCGACAGAGTCCGACTAAGTGCAATTATTTTTTAATGCTGGTATGGTGAGGAGGCAAACTCCAAGTCTACTTCAGCTGGTATGGGGATCAAACCCCAAGCTGCTGACATTAATTTGGTCTACACACTAATTGTCAAGCCAAATGAGCTAACCAACCCTCCACATTAGCACTATTTCACAGAGATAGTGCAACAACAACTCCTTTGGGAGTTCGACCTTTCCAGGCTTCTTCTGTGCCCACCTGTTGTATGCTGCAGATTAATAGAGCTTTGATCCCTCTTCCATCTAAATATAAAGTGCTGAGTTATGGCATTAATGCTTATTTGCAACGAGGAGCAAACATACATTTTCCCCCGATTAGGAAAACCTGTCTTATCAGTTTTATAGAAAGTAATTTGATGTTTGATTGAAAGGAGGGAGAATCAGTGGTTTCTTTCTGACAGTCCTTATCTGTATCCGCACAAATTGCAGGTACGTTGTATCTGCTGGAGAGGCTGTTTTTCCAGATCCTTGTTTTCTATCTAATCTGGCTTCCTCTTACTCTGCACACTGTTGGTCAACACCAGCCTGTCATAGTCTGGATTCTTTATGTTGCTGTGGTCATGACTCATTAATAAGAATTTGAGGCTTGTTTGTTTCAATCTAAACACCTTTATTGGTAGGCGTTTAGGTTTTGATTGGCGTATGGTAGGCGTATGGTTTTGATTGTGTTGCTCCCACCATGCAGGCTAACTGCTTGCAGCGTTCTTCTAGACTGTTCTCTGACCATGTGGCTACATACATCACACTGTAGGCAGTGCCATTCTCCAGTCCCATGTTAGCTCTTGCTCTGCTGAACACCTTTACATTATAGTGCGTGCAGGTACATTTCACATGCAGCCCAGTCTGAGGTGTGACTGTAGTCCGAGGCAATCTGTTCAGATTCTTCTCCCTCACCCTCATTTGTTCTCATTATTAGATTACATATCGAGTGATTTTTGTATTGAAAGAAAGGAAAATCACTAGTTTCTGGTTTGAAACAAGTTTATCAATTAAAATTAACTTCTGCTACAAATTTAGAAGATAATCCCGTCTAGATTAAACTTTGTTTTTTTTGTAGTTTTTAATCTTTTAGGCTAACAAAAATAACTCATTACAATACATTAAAATGATCATTTCTGGTAAATAATTGAAAGTATCCTATGTCTGTAGGATGGTGTTTCTCACAGTTGTACATTGTGAGTAGTGGTAACCCTGCAGGGGTTCTGATATTTCTATTTTTATAATATGAAACCGCATGTTTGAATTTTTTCAATGTAAGCCACTAACGGTGAGCATGACTGTTCTGCAAGTATATTGAAAAATTGTGTGCACATTAAAATTAATCTTTGGAAAATAGTGTGCGGTTTCCTGATAATTGCACAGCTGGCTGGGGAGGCTTCCTACCAGTACTATGCATTTGTAAATTTGTCCCCAACAGGTAAATGAAAAGACGCTCATCCTCGTCTGCCTGCCCATTCAACAGCCACTGCTGCTGTTCTCTCCTGTAACTTCTGTAACTCCTGTTCTCCATTCCTTTGCTGCTCTGATGGAGAAAAGTGCTTACTTTGCTGAAGAGAATATTGACCTTAATGGCTCACATTTTTCCACCTCCAATTTTCTTGTAAAATAATTTTCCTCCATTTGCTCAAATCTATTCAACCATTATGAACAGCTTCATGCTTTAAATTATCTGATGGTTGTAACCTCTATTTTCTCCCTTATTACAGCATCTCTCCGTGTCACGGTATTTCTTGTCTATTCTATGTTTCATTAATAGCACAAGGTCACTCTTAAACTATCCTGTCTTGTTTTCGCTAAGCTCCAAAAACACTATCTTCCCTATTACTATTTTCCCTTCCCCACACCCTACTCTAACTCACTGCCAGAAACCGGGAATTGTGGAACTTTCCACTTCCTTCAATGGTCAGTCATTTCAATACATGATTAGCGTCACTTAAATGATTAATTCTTGATTTAACAGTATCTGCTGATGCTCAGTGTGGATATAGAAGAGTGCATTGTACTTAAAAGTTGGGAATTTGTTAAGAGTGGGAATTCAGGGAAGGAGGGGGTAGGAGGTGTTGCTTTTTACCTCCAATACTTGTAGTGATTCTTGCAAGCTTCAGATAATAAGTATTTAATGTTTTTGTCCCATGTTTACTGTATAGTGCAAGTATGTAGAATTATTTTTTAACGTAATCCAAAATTAATTAATTTAATGTAAGAACATATACAAATTTGACTTAGCTGTGGCAAAGAAGCTTGTGTGTCTGAACTGTTGTGTTTGGGAGTTTGTGGACTGGACAGCGAGATTGTCCTAAGCTTAGGCATCTGAATCTCTTTGGCTCAAATTCAGTAAGCTGGACTGCAGGTTGGAGACACTCTGACAAATAAGGGAGAAGGAAAACTATCTGAATAGATTGCTCCAGGTTTCAGTCACAGCTTATAGAAAGTTTCAAAACACGGCTGCTGTTCACCAATAGTGCACAGAGTAAGTGGAATCCAGGTGAGATAGAAAATAAGGACCTGCAAAAACAACCTTTCCAACAGATACAGATCCTTGTGCCTATTTTTCAGGGCTATCAAAATTGACCCCTTTGATGTTTCCTTTGCTATTGAAAAATAATTGAAATTATACAGCTAACGCATCTTTTGATACAGTATTGACAATCCAACAAGGGAGGGGGGCCATACTAGACTTGGTTTTGGGGAATGAGCCAGGGCAGGTGATCGATGTTTCAGTGAGGGAGCATTTTGGGCTTAGCAACCATAATTCCATAAGATTTTGGGTAGTCATGGATAAGGACAAGAGTGGCCCTCAGGTGAGAGTGCTTAATTGGGTGAGAGCCAATTACATCTAAATTAGACAGGAACTGGGGAATGTGGATTGGGAGTGGCTATTTGAGGGCAAATCCATGTCTGACATGTGGATAGCTTTTAAAGGCCTGTTGCTTGAAGTGCAGGACACGCATGTCCCCGCAAAAATGAAGAATAGAAATGGCAGGATTTGGGAATGATGGATGACAAGGGAAATTGTAAGCTTAGTCAAAAGGAAAAAGGAAGCATAGAATAGGTCTAGGCATCTAAAAATGACAAAGCCCTTGATGAGTATAATGAAAGTAGGAAGGAACTTAAACGCAGAATTAGGAAGGCTAAAAGGGACATGAAATGTCTTTAGCAAACAGGGTCAAGGAGAATCCCAAGGCTTTTTATACATATATTAGGAGCAAGAGGCTGGCAAGAGAAAGAGTAGGCCCACGCGAGGACAATGGAGGTAAGCTATGCGTGGAGCCACAGGAAGTGGGTGAGATCCTTAATGAGTACTTCGTATCAGTATTCACCAAGGAGAAGGACATGGCAGACGTTGAGGTTAGGGATATGTGTATGAACGCTCTAGAGAATGTCAAAATATCGAAGGAGGAAGTGTTGGGTATCCTAAATTGCATTAAGTTAGACAAGTCCCTGGGGCCAGATGTTGCGGGAGGGGAGAAATAGCTGGGGCCTTAACACATATCGACTACAGGCGAGGTTCCAGAGGACTGGGGAATAGCCAATGTTGTTCCCTTGTTTAAGAAAGGAAGCAGGGAAAATCCAGCAAATTATAGGGCAGTGAGTCTGACGTCAGTGCTGGGGAAGCTTTTGGAGAAGATACTGAGGGACAGGATATATGCACATTTGGAAGAAAATGGACTAGTGACAGGCAGCACAGTTTTGTATGGGGAAGGTCATGTCTCACCAACTTGGCTGAGTGTTTTGAAAAGGTGACAAAGATAATTGAGGGAAGAGCTGTGGGTGTAGTTTATATGGACTTTACTAAGGCGTTTGACAAGGTCCCACATGGCTGACTGGTACAAAAACTAAGATCACATGGGATTGAGGGTAAGCAGGCTGGATGGATACAGAACTGGTTTGGTCATAGAAGTGGAGATGCCGGTGTTGGACTGGGGTAAACACAGTAAGAAGTTTAACAACAGCAGGTTAAAGTCCAACAGGTTTATTTGGTAGCAAAAGCCACACAAGCTTTCGGAGCTCCAAGCCCCTTCTTCAGGTGAGTGGGAATTCTGTTCACAAACAGGGCATATAAAGACACAAACTCAATTTACATGAATAATGGTTGGAATGCGAATACTTACAACGAATCAAGTATTTAAGATACAAACAATGTGAGTGGAGAGAGCATCAAGGCAGGCTAAAAAGATGTGTATTGTCTCCAGACAAGACAGCCAGTGAAACTCTGCAGGTCCAGGCAAGCTGTGGGGGTTACAAATAGTGTGACATGAACCCAATATCCCGGTTGAGGCCGTCCTCGTGTGTGCGGAACTTGGCTATCAGTTTCTGCTCAGCGACTCTGCGCCGTCGTATGTCGTGAAGGCCACCTTGGAGAAGGCTTACCCGAATATCAGAGGCCGAATGCCCGTGACCGCTGAAGTGCTCCCCAACAGGAAGAGAACAGTCTTGCCTGGTGATTGTCGAGCGGTGTTCATTCATCCGTTGTCGCAGCGTCTGCATAGTTTCCCCAATGTACCATGCCTCGGGACATCCTTTCCTGCAGCGTATCAGGTAGACAACGTTGGTCGAGTTGCAAGAGTATCTACCTGGTACGTTGTCTACCTGATACGCTGCAGGAAAGGATGTCCCGAGGCATGGTACATTGGGGAAACGATGCAAACGCTGCGACAACGGATGAATGAACACTGCTCGACAATCACCAGGCAAGACTGTTCTCTTCCTGTTGGGGAGCACTTCAGCGGTCACGGGCATTCGGCCTCTGATATTCGGGTAAGCCTTCTCCAAGGCGGCCTTCACGACACACGACAGCGCAGAGTCGCTGAGCAGAAACTGATAGCCAAGTTCCGCACACACGAGGACGGCCTCAACCGGGATATTGGGTTCATGTCACACTATTTGTAACCCCCACAGCTTGCCTGGACCTGCAGAGTTTCACTGGCTGTCTTGTCTGGAGACAATACACATCTTTTTAGCCTGTCTTGATGCTCTCTCCACTCACGTTGTTTGTATCTTAAAGACTTGATTAGCTGTAAGTATTCGCATTCCAACCATTATTCATGTAAATTGAGTCTGTGTCTTTATATGCCCTGTTTGTGAACAGAATTCCCACTCACCTGAAGAAGGGGCTTGGAGCTCCGAAAGCTTGTGTGGCTTTTGCTACCAAATAAACCTGTTGGACTTTAACCTGCTGTTGTTAAACTTCTTACTTGGTCATAGAAGACAGAGAGTGGTGGTGGAAGGGTGTTTTTCAGAATGGAGATCTGTAGCTAGTGGTGTTCTGTAGGGACCAGTGCGGGGACCTCTGTTGTTTGTAGTATATATAATTATCTGGAGGAAAATGTGGGTGGTCTGATTAGTAAATTTGTGGATCTCAAAGATTGGTGGAGTTGCTGATAGTGCTGGGGAATGTCAGAGGATACAGATAGATTGGAGACTTGGGCACAGAAATGGCAGATGGAATTTAATCTGGAAAAATGCGAGGTGATTTTGGATAATCAAATTCAGGTGTGAATTATACTGTAAATGGCAGAATCTTTAGGAACATTAACATACAGATAGATCTGGGCATGCAGGTTCACAGTTCCCTAAAAGTGGCAACACAAGTGGCCAAGGTTATTAAGAAGGCATATGGCATGCTTGCCTTCATCAGCAAGGGTATTAAGTATAAGAGTTAGGAAATCATGTTGCAGCTATATAAAACCTTGGTTAGGCCGCATTTGGAGTATTGTGTGTAGCTCTGGTGCAAAGAAGGTTCGCCAGGATATTGCCTGGTCTCGAGGGTCCTGAACATGAGGAGAGGTTGAATAAACTAGGATTGTTTTCACTGGAAAGACAGAGGCTGAGGGGAGATCTGATAGAGGTCTAAAAAATTATGAGAGGCATAGACAGGGTGGATCGTCAAGAGGCTTTTTCCAAGGGTGTAAGTGTCAATTATAAGGGGGCACAGGTTCAAGATGAAAGGGGGAAAGTTTAAGGGCGATGTGTGGGGGAAGTTTTTCACGCAGAGAGTAGTGGGTGCCTGGAATGCGCTGCCAGAGGATATGGTGGAAGCCGGCACATTAGCAACATTTAAGAGGCATCTAGATGGGTACATGAATAGGAAGGGAATAGAGGGATACAGACCGAGTAAAGGCAGAAGGATTTTTTGTAGTTTAGTTAGGGCATCATGATCAGCACAGGCTTGGAGGGCCAAAGGGCCTGTTCCTGTGTTGTACTTTTCTTTGTTTTTTGTTCATCTTGAAGTTATCCTGCAGTTTGTTCGCAATTTGAAATTGGTAGAAAGGCTTTGTGGATGGAGGAGTGCAGTTGCTTGCTGCAGAATTTCCAGCTTCTTACCTGCTCTTGTAGCCACAGTATTTACATGGCTGATCCAGTTAGGTTCCTGATCTATGGTAACTCCAAAATGTATTAGTGGGGAATTCCGCTGTGGTGATGCCATTAAACATCAAGGGAGATGGTTAGATTCTCTTGTTGGAGATGGTCATTGCCTGGCACATGTGTGGCACAACTATTCCTTGTTACTATCTGCCAACCCTGAATGTTGTCCAGGTCTTGTTGCAAGTGGACTTAGACTGCTTCAGTGTCTAAGGAGTTGGGAATGGTGCTGAACACTGCAGCCATCAGCAAGCTCTACTGAAGCAGCTGAAAATAGTTGGGCTTAGGACACTGTCCTGAGGAACTCGTACAGTGATGACCTGGGGGTGAAATGACTGGCTTCCAACTAGCCTTGATGCCTCGGGCAGTCATTCTCACCCCACCACTGGAATTCAGCTCCTCTGTCCATGTTTGAACTGAGGCTGCAATGAAGCCTGAAGCTAAGTGTCCCTAGTAGAACCCAAACTGAGCATCAGTGAGCAGGGTGTTGCTGAGTAGTGCTACTGTTGACAACACCTTCTATCACTTTGCTATAGACCTTTATGGACACTGTTGTAGACAGTACAAAAAAAGGGTATAACTCCAAATGGAGTGCAGGAGCAGAGAGGCCAGGGTGTATATGTATGTAAGTTACTGAAGGTGGCAGGGAAGGTTGAGTGAGTGGTTAATAAAGCATACTGTATTCTAGGCTTTATTAAGAGGGACATAGTGTACAAGAGCCAAAAGGTTATGGAGAACTTGTATAAGACACTAGTTCAGCTTCTGCTGGAGTATTACATCCACTTCTGGGAGCCACACTTTAGGAAAGATGATGTTATGAAATTGAATTGGAGAAGTTGTGATTGTTTCCTCTTTGAGAAGGGAGGTTTAGAAGATATTTGCTCCAGGTATTCAGAATCATGAGGGGTCAGGACAGAATAGATATGGAGAAACTGTTCCCACTCATGAAAGGATTGAGAATGAGATGGCACAGATTTAAACTAATTGGCAAAGGTGATCTGAGGAAAACCGTTTTCATGCATTTAAGGTCTGGAATGCACTGTCAGAGTGTGATGGAGGCACATTCAACGGAAGCATTCAAAAGGGAATTAGACTGTTATTTGAAAAAGAAGAATGTGCAGGGCTATGAGGGAAATTGGGAAATGACAAGTAGGTGAATTGCTCATTCGGAGAACCCGTGCTAAAAAGCAAAATTGGAATTTAGTGTTAATTATTGGATAATTGAAATGAATGTGCTATTTTGCCTTTTGCAACTTCTTGACAACCTTAAGTGCTTTGCAGCCAATAACTACATTTGTAGTCAACATATGCAGGCAAACACAAGCTAATCTACTTCAAGGAATGTGAGGTAAATGGCCATCCAAATCTGTTGGCATTGTGTTGAAGGATGAATGTTTGTTGAACTGTGGGGAGAACTCTGTTTTCCTTTGAAAATATGCCAAGTGGTCTTTTACATCCAGCTGAACAAGGGTTAGGGCAACTGTTTAATGCCTCCAACAAAAGGATGTGGTATTTTCAAAAATGTGGTACTTCCAACATCTTTTAAGTATTACATTAAAATATCTGCTTGGATTATCGCCTCAAATTCTGGTGCAGGACTTAAACTCTCAATTTTGTGATTCATACAAATATAGGAAAAATATGTTTAAAATATGGTTATGCTTTAGAAATGTGCGTGTACCCTCCTCAAAACCAAATCTGGATGGAATGCTGAGAGATTTCTTCAAATTAATGATTGATTTGTTTTTGCACTCCTGTAAATCATGAACTAAGTATTGTACATATTTCCTTAATTCTGCTCCATAATTAAGAGATCTGCCAAAGCCAATTTGTTGGTTAAATGTGATGTATGATATTTGAAAACTGCAGTCTTTAAGTACTGAAGTTATTAAACTTGTGTCCAAATTGGCAGCCTAACTAATACTAACGTTTATTTAGTTTTAAATGACAGCATTAACTGAAAGTTAAAAAAAAGGTAGACACTGAACTTCATAATCTTTTAAGTACAGCAGAACAATTGCCAGTATCTACATGCATGTATTTTCTTCCCTTCTCTCCTAAAGGAAAAGCCTCGGGTCATCCTATTCAAATTGTCTATGTTCCTTCCCATTTGTACCACATGCTGTTTGAACTTTTTAAGGTAAGGATCAACAACCCTTTGCTGACTGTCAACTGTAATTATGAAGCGGGGTAGCATGGCAACAGGTTATGCGAGTAAAGCTCTTTAGCAACTGGTTTGACTGGTTAAATCCAGTGAAACTTAATGCTGGGTCACAATTGTAAATCATAGAGCCTGGGCAAAGTGGGAATGGGAAACGCCCCTCAATTCTGTAATTTGAAATTCACTACAATTCTGGTAAAGCAGTCAAAAGCATTCCGTGATTTATACACAGTCCCAGTAGTATTGGGATAATTATTTGTTTTTGTACCAGATTTCTATTTTTGTTTGGAATTAATTTCATGTCAGCTGTGAGAAATGTACTTGGGAGCAAATTAATCTGGCTGGGACAGAACTACAGAACCCAGAGATGGGTTTGTCGATTAACTTTTATAGATTGTAGATAGTATAGAGTATTTTTTTTTCACCGGAACCATGTTTCATTTCAACAGTGAGACTGGGAATCTCAGATAATAATAGCACATATTAAAAAGTACAGCCTTCTGGAAATATGTTATCAGAAAAATACCCCATAAATATCATAATCCTTATATAAGCTGTGTCTCTGGACTTCCGTTCTATTTCAGAATGCAATGCGAGCTACAGTGGAGAATAACAAATCCAACACCACTCTCCCTCCTATTAAAGTAATGGTCGCTTTAGGAAATGAAGACCTTACCGTTAAAGTAAGTTTAATTAATTCAGTTTGGACACTGTCAAGGAGACTTGATTGACATTGTTATAAAAGAGATCAAAGTCCTGGACTGACTCAAAAAAAATCCCTAGGGTTGGATAGTTTATTAATTACAGAGTGCTGAAAGGGCCTATGGAACAGATTTGTGAAGCACTGAAAATAATTATGGAGCAGTTCTACACAGTCAATGGCAACTACTGAACCATTAGTCTACTATTCCATCTTAAAAAATGGGAAGGTTCAAGTACTGACTGGGATATCTGAGGATACAGTCAGGGATCAAGGGTGCTTCTAATTTACGTTATCAACCCAAGATTCAGAAACTTTCAGATAAGAGGGATAAGGTATTGCATTTGAATGAGGCAACCAATGAGCTACAAAATAAGTTGGGAAAGGTATTCAAGTGGACAGAACAATTGCAGATGAAATTTAAGACAAAGAAATGTGAGTGGTGGTGTTTGAGAGGTAATTGGGTAGAGGTACAGTAAAGTCCCACCTTTTGCAACTTCCTTGTCCATGTTTTCATTTATCCAAGACAATCTGCATTTTCTTCTCTCTCTCCTCTTTCTCTGGAGTCAGTTGGCAGCCATGCCAGAGTAGGGACTGGAATGATTGCAACTGAAGTGCAGCCGGAATAAAGGGATAAACCTGAAAATGCACTGGCTCCTCGATAAGTACATCCTTTGAGCACCGCTCAAGTGTGGGATCGGTTAATTTACCTTAAGATATCAGCTTCATCATTAATTAATTAATTTTTCAAAAGATCTTTGAAAGCCAAGACAGATATACTCTGGCAAATTTAACACCGTTAGACATGACTTCCAGAGTATTGAATCATCGGTAAGGAACTCTGATGGATTGGAATGCTATGCTAAAATGGAGGATTCATCAAGTAATTGTTGGGGTCAGTTACTCTCACTGACATCTTTGCAAGTTTATTCAGTAAGTAACTGAACTGTACAGAGTAGGAGGGTCTATGGATCTGTACTGGGCTAGCTGTTCTCAGCTTAGGCAATAACGTTTGGCCTTAGAGATCGGCTTTCCTGTGCCACACCATTACCTGGTAACCCTGGTAAAAGTGCACGCAAATACACATAGTGAGAACAAGTTCTGTAGAGTAACTGCCCTAACCAGTGCTGCCCTCAAATGTCTGGAAGTTATCTAATTGCATCTCATTCAAAAGCATGTTTCTGATTTGCGATTCTGCCATTTGTGAAGTTTCATGGGAACATAATCCCCTGCGAGCAGCAGGTCTTTATCCTTTGCAATGTTAGATACAGTAAAGAAAATATTAACCTGGATATAACTTTAATTGTCAGGAGTAGAGCTAGCAGACGCAGGTTCAAACTGGAGAAGGACAAGTACCTGAAACTTTTTTTACCCACATTCAGTGATCAACAAATGGAATAAGCATCGAGATAAACTAGTCATGAACCATTTATGAAGAAGTTGGATGTTATGAGAGGGGAGGCCTTTGGATCTCTGTGCATAGTCAAATCAAATAGACCAAATGACCTTTCTCATTCCTATTATTAATTTGTGAATGTAACTGGCAGAATATACAATTGACTTGAGTTGAATAGATTTTGTTCACTAAGTTTTATTTATACCTTTGAGTTTTCTGAAACCAGCACTAATGATGATCAAAATTACGTTTACTTTTAGATTTCTGACAGAGGTGGTGGCGTCCCTCTTCGTAAAATTGATCGATTATTCAGTTACATGTATTCCACAGCTCCTAATCCAGTAGTTCAGAATTTCCATACAGCTCCTCTGGTAAGGAATCCTTGTATATAATTGCGTGTGAATGTGCCTTTTTTTTTTGCTCTTTCCACCACTCCCATCCCATAGATTTTTCCTCCCATCTTTTTAAAATGTTCGCTCAAGTCTAACTGCACAGATCTCAAAGACCTTGTACCTCTTGTCTATTCTTTACCCAGGATTTTGTGGCCAGATTTCAATTGTGGCAGACCCAATTTTATTGTCATCTGATTCTGCACATTCTCTTCTTTTCCCAGTAACCGCTATTATTTTGTTTTCCGCTTCCCATAGGGTCATTGAGTATTCACTTTCTGTTCTGTTTTATGTAGTGGAATACCAGGTGTGTCCAAGCCTTTGTTTTTTGTCAGCTGCATTGGCATAGAGCCATCTGGGTAATATTTAAGATTTAACTCTATGTTCCATTAATTTACATACATTTTAAATTGTCCAAATTAACAGGTATACATATTTGGATTTAGAATTTTCTCCACTGTTAGGCACTTTCACCAGTCACTTCCAAATCCCCAGACCTACAAACTTCAAACACCAAGTATGAACTAAAATTGAGGTACTTGTGCTTTGAGGATTGTCAGGATCAGAGCCACTTTTAATCCATGGGCTTCAAGTTTGTCTTTCCTATATAGGTCACAGTGCAAGCTAAATATGGTACAACCATGTAAACTTGGAGTCATGACAGCAAAACCTGTTTATCTGACCAGGAAATAATTATTGTACCAGATGTAATCCAAGCAGCTCAGGAACGACAAAGCCTTGTAGGGATTCTGCAGTCTAGTGCTCTGAGGTGGAAAGTCATTGGCAAAAAGTGTGAATCAGGACTTTTGGATTGCAGTCTGAGAAAGTGAATCATGTACGTTCAGGAAAATAAACAGGTCAATGCTAAAAGTGTTTGAATACGGTTTGAAAACTGGCATTAAGGAAAAGGAAACAAACTAGTTTTAATTAAGGAAATATAAAAGTTTATTTATTAGTCACAAGTAAGGCTTACATTAACACTGCAATGAAGTTATTATGAAAATCCCCTAGTCGCCACAGTCTGGCACCTGTTCTGGTCAATGCACCTAACCAGCACGTCTTTCAGAATGTGGGAGTAAACTGGAGCACCCGGGGGAAACCCACGCAGACAGTGACCCAAGCCGGGAATCGAACCCAGGTCCCTGGCGCTGTGAAGCAGCAGTGCTAACCACTGTGCTACCGTGTTGCCCCATAGAAGTATCAAAGATATGAAACATCCATTTATGTCTGTGGAATTATTGTAGAATTGGGCAGCAAAAAAGGAGGCCATTTGGCCCAACATGCATGCAGATGCCAGCTCTTTGAAATAATTATCCAATTAGCCCCATTCCCTTTTTTCAATAGCGCTTGTCCTTTTACCTCGTTATAGTTTATATGTAAAACAGCAGAAAATACTTGAGGTTTTGCAGTGCTAAAACTGTTCAGTTCACTACTGGAAAATATATGCACTAAGTTATCGAATAATAACTAAAAGTTTCATTAACGTATATTTTAACATCATGAAATCAAATTCAAGGATAATAGCTGTGAAGTCCCTCTAAGAATCCTTTACACATTGATTATCTTAATCGGTAAGTGGGGAAGATACCTCAGCCACTGAAGAATTTGAACTAGCTCAAGAACGCTCATGCTTAGGGCTTCAAATAACTTGCAGTGCCATTGAAAAGCAGCATTTGGAGCTGCAGGACGGGGACAAGTTGGTTTCACGCCCTTGTGCTAAGCACAAGTCAATGTGCTCCACAAATAGGTATTTAATTAAATTACATAACTGCATGTACTCCTGCTGACTGCATCTGGATGTTGTTCACTGATCGCTAGCATTTTTAACGTGCCGTTGAAGCAATGTACTGGCCTTTTACAGGCTACCTGTGTATTCTAGAGATGTATGGTGGACTATAAAAGTACAGTAAGAAGTCTCACAACACCAGGTTAAAGTCCAACAGGTTTATTTGGTAGCAAATACGGGCCAGTGCACCCTTTCTGTGGCTGGTGCGCCCTTTGACCTGTTATAGACCATTTGCTTTGTAGCTGTATTCCAAAAGAATTCAATGAGGTGCGGAGTCTTGCTGCCACTGGCAGCACAGTGTGAAGAGCTGGTTCAATAAGTGCTGCTTGTTCCTTGTTAAAGTGCTTTTATTCTCTCTGGTTGTAATGGTTACTAAGCATGAATCTAAGAAATTGGGTGAAGGCATTGCGATGTGAAGTTATGAATGAATCTTTTTTTATTTATCAATTGTGAACTGCAGATATATTTACTGCTTAAGGAAGACGAAGAAACAAAAATTTATGTAATTAACTTTGTGCACTGAAACTAGTAAAAAGACGAGTCATTCCCATCTGGTTATTCTTGATAGTTTTACTGTGTGAAGACTTCGTGAATACCCAGGAAGGGCACTTTTGATTGGCGAATTAGTTAAAAAAAAAAATTAATTGAGAAGTTGATGAAAGGAAAATACCGTGGATACTGGAGACCTGAAATAAAAAAAATGTGTTGAAGAAACTCAGCAGGTCTGGCCGCATCTTTGGAGTGAGGCACAGAGTTGACATTTTGAGTCCATTATGACTCCCCCTTGGCACTGAATAGAGGCAGAAGTGTGATGGGTTTTATCCTGTTAAAAAGGGAAAGGGTCAGGTGGAGCAAAATGGGAAGGTCAGGAATAGGTTAAGAGGATGTGGAGATTAAATTACAAATATATCTTGGAATAAAAGTCAAAGAGAGTGGGAATGGTAATAGTAAAGGAACAAAGCATTGATTCAAAGTAGGTGTTAATAGCAGAATAAAAGTCAACACTGTCTGAAAACAAAGTAGCAGAAAGTGTTAAAAGTGGAATAAAGTTCAGTGCTGTTTAAAAGCAAAACATGAGAACAAGATATAGACTGAAATTTTACCATCCAGCCCGCCATAAAAATCAGAGCGGGCGAGGGGTGTTCAAAAGGTCCATCGACCTTGGATGGGATTTTATGGTTTCGGGATGAGCAAGGCCGTAAAATCCCGCCCATAGACTGGCACTGGGGAAAAATTAGAAAATGGGGGACAGAGTTCATGGTCTGAAGTTGTTGAGCTCAATATTGAGTCAAGCAAGATGTAAGGTGCCTTATCAATTGCACATAGAAAAGTTAAGATCTGCTGTACGGTCCAGAAAATTGAAGTGCTTTGCTACCATATTTTTTCTGGACCAAGTATGTTTTACATTGTTTAGTTTTGTTAATCTGAAAATATTCTTCTGGAAATAATGTGCTACATTATTTTCAGGCACTTATAAACTGCTGATATTTTTCTACACTTCTTTGTATTTAACACTTTGGAAACTGCTAACTCTCATACCGTATTGGCTCAAGCCTTTCAGCTGTCTTCTGTTAGAAGTGATGTTGCTTTTGTACTGGGGAATTAAAGAAAAGATAACATGACCTACAGTTTAACTTAACTAGTAGCACATCTATACTCAAACATGCTCCTCAGTGTATGTTTGGATGTTAGGGGTGGGGTGGCTGGGGGTTGGAGATTAAGGGGGTCGAGGTGTAGTGGATGCTGGTGTTGGATGGCGAGGGTGGGGGTCCAGGTGGATTGTGGGAATGGAGGGAATCCCGTGCTGGGATCGGTCTGGGTGTTTAAAATGGTTATTAGAAGTTAAAAGAGGTTTTATTTCTTCTAACCTTTTCTGAGTAACTATGAGCGTGACCCTGGTGAAGCCATCTAAAGTTAGCAATTTAAATGTTTCATTGAATAGTTAATAACACAATGCAATTGTTCAGCTGAAGTTGGCACTTCTGGGTAGTTGCCATGCAAATCCTTACCTGTGAAGTTCTGAATGGGATTCCCCAACGCATCTTTGGGGTACCCTCCAAATCCGACACTGGTGATCCAGAAGTTATGACCCAATGTCCTAAGAACTAGGAGCAGTATTCGGCCATTCAGCCCCTCGATCCTGCTCTGCCATTCCATAAGATTATGGTTGATCTGATTGTAGCCTTAACTCCACTTTCCTGCCTGTCCACATAACCCTTGACTCCCTTGTTGATCAAAAATCTGCCTAACTCAGCCATGCCTATATTCAATAACCCAGCCTCCACTGCTCTCTGGGGATGAGAATTTCAAAAAACAATGGCCCTCTAAAAGAAGAAATTCCTCCTCATAGTCATAGATGTATACAGCATAGGACCAGGCCCTTTGGCCCATTGAGACTGCACTGGTCAAAGACAAACCACCAGACTCTTTTATTCCCATTTCCAGCACTTGGTTCATAGCATTGTATATCTTGGCATCACAAGTGCACCTCTAAATGCTTCTTAAATATGAGGGTCACTGCCTCCACCACCTTTTGAGGCAGCGAGTTCCAGACTCCCACCACCACCCTTTAGGTGAAAACATTTTTCCCCACTTCCCCTCTAAACCTTCTGCCCTTTAGTTCTAAGTGGGAGACCTCATATTTTTAAATTGTACCCCTTAGTTCTAGATTCCCTTACGAGGGAAATAGTATAAACATATAATAAACATCCTCTCAACATCTACCCTATCAAACCCCCCTCAGAATCTTTCATAAATTTCAACAAGGTCACCTCTCATTCTTCTAAGCTCCAGTGAGTACAGGCCCAACCCACTCAATCCTTCCTCATAACATAGTCCCTTCATCCCATGAACCAGCTGAGTGAAGTTTGAATAATTTTGACTAATCAGCAATCTGTTTCAGATACTAAAACAGATTAAACATTAAATATGTGTTGTCACAGCAGCAAAGTGTTTGAAGGGCCTTTACACGCCAATGTGATCACAATACCTAACTCAAAGAATGGTGACTTTTTTATTATTACAGAAAATTTATACTTAGCTATTTTGAGTATTGGAGCTACCTTGCATTGGCTGCCTAAATAATTAATTCCTTCACTTCTTTAACAGGCTGGTTTTGGATATGGACTCCCTATTTCTCGCCTCTATGCTAAGTATTTTCAAGGGGACCTTAACCTGTATTCTATGGAAGGACATGGTACAGAAGCTATTATTTATTTAAAGGTAATGTTAATATCATGGAATGTTAATTACTTAAAAACTGTGCAGATAAAGAGGTGTTGTGGTGGACTTCTTCCAACAAACCACCGGAGTCTCTAAGGCAGGTTATGATCATTTATTCATGATTCAAACATAGGGGGGCACTACCCCAGAGAAACCTCTGAGGCAGCTCTCTTCCTCCAAGTAACAGATATACGCTCTTCATACAGGACACAGAACATTGTTTAGTTTCCAATCTTGCATTATTAAACCTTTCACCCAAAAGCAGGACTATCTCCTCCTAATTAGAGACTATTTCCTGTGATGTAAACAACCAAGGTATTGCTGGAGGGTTCTTGCTGATCTCAGGTCCTTGAATGTGTGTAAAGTTTGTTCGGGGTGTAAGAAGTTGACTAACATGTGATTTTACTCTTATGCAGGAGTTTTAGCTCCAACTCTGCTTTTACTAAATCTATCCATGTACCCAAACAAGAAGATATAACCTTTCCTTTAAATTTCCTGTAAGGAATTTGTAAAGGCACTGAAAATGATTGCCTTAGCAGGGATATAGTTAACTAAAGAAGTAGGAGATACTGTGTGTAAAGCTAGTCAGTACAATATTGAACAAATGAACTTTTCATACAGTTCTTCCAGACTGCAAATAAGTGACCACTTTAAATCACAAATATATTGGCCTGATTTTGTGGAGGGTGTAAAATGTTGGATAGACTTACAATTGCACATGTACATTTCAAATAAAATGCCCACAAAATTGCTGACAGTGTGAGCTGGTAACAGTGCAGTGAGATCAACAGGCTACCTGGAATAAGAACAGAAAATGCTGGGTAAACTTAGCAGGTCTGGCAGAGAAACAGAGTTAATATTTCAAGCCCATATGACTCTTCTTCAGATACCAAGATATCTCTAACTTTGGTGATAACTGGACAAACAGCCTACCTCGACCAGAGAGATTAAAGGATTCAGAAATAAATGAAAGAGGGTGAATGAGAGTGGGTAATTCACCATCAAATCAGATACAGAAAGAAAACTGACGAGGGCAAGAAAAATTGGCTTAAGATAAAGCAAAAAGAGAACAGAAAAGCAAGGTTTTAAAAATAAAACATTTTTATAGACCATTTAAAACCATTCACAACCTGACTGTTTACTTTCTGTGCAAGAGAGATGAATAGTCTTTAATATTTATCACATCATTATAGCATACTTAAACTATTAATTTCTAGACTTTATGTGGTGAGTTTAGTGTGTAAATACAGAAACTTCTGAAAATCATTGGAGGGTTCTTGCTGATCTCAGGTCCTTGAATGTGTGTAGAGTTCATTCAGGTTTAACAAGAGAAGCTATGTCCTTTCACTGACCAGAAGGGTTTTTTGTGAATTAAATTCCAGTATTCTCAACCTTGATTTGCATCGTCTTTCAGTGCAAAACTGCCCGTAATTCCTGCACTAATCAATAATGTTGCTGATTTTAACACGTCCAAGGATAGTTAAATCAGCAACCATGGTTCACTGCTCGTACATTCACCTCTGAGTAAGAAAGTTGTGCTTTCAAATCCCAACGCAGACATTAGAGCAAGTAACCAAGGCAGACATCTCAGTGCAGTACTGAGAGAATGCAGCCTTGTTGGAGGTGTTAAATCAAGGTGCTCTCTGCTCCCTCAGGTGGAGGTAAAAGATGCAAATGGATTATTTTGAAGATGCTGAATAAAATGATCTGGTTATTATCTCATTTTGTGTCAGTCATGTGCAAATCGGCTGCCTGTTTCTTACACTAAAACTGACTATATTTCAAAATTACATAATAGTTTTAAAGCACTGGAATATCCTGAGGGTATGGCAGGTGCTATAAAATTGCAAGTCTTTTAATTGTAGCCTGCTAGTACAGTAGACATTCCCTTCATACCCCCTCACGGTGGCACAGTGGTTAGCACTGCTGCTTCCCAGCGCCAGGGACCTGGGTTCGATTCCCGGCTTGGGTCACTGTGTGGAGTTTGCACATTCTCCCCGTGTCTGCATAGGTTTCCTTCGGGTACTCTAGTTTCCTCCCACAGTCCAAAGATGGGTGGGTTGAGTTGATTGGCCATGATAAATTGCCCCTCAGTATCAGGGAGACTAGCATGGTAAAAATGTGGGGTTAAGGAGTTAGGACCTGGGTGGAATTGTTTTTGGTGCAAGTTCGGTGGATTGAATGGCCTCCTTCTGCACTGTAGGGATTCTATGATCTAAAACTGTTGTGGGGTTGGGGCAAAGTGTGGCTGTTTAAGTCTACATTTAGCTGGTAATGCTTGATGTTGCCACTGGGCGACGACATATGCTATTAGAGCAAAACAATTGTTCCCAAGATTTTTTTTTGAAAATCACTAAAAAATATAGAATAGATTTAGATCAGAGTGTGGAAGGTTAATACACAGATCTCCTATGTCCCAAAAATGATGCAAATTGATGACATGTCTGAATTCAATTAAGATATTTGGAGAAAAAATTTGAAATATGTTTTATTTTGAAACTTGGAGAAATATATTATTTGTATGTTACTTTCCACTGTAATGTGACAAGCATTCCTAGTGTTCAGGCACAATGTCAACCATTCTGTGCACTGACAAAATAGTTTCTTCATTTAGGGATCACTTTAAAAGATACCAGATAATGTCACTTTTTGCTTTGCTCAATCACCAGAACAAACTCCTGTTAATTTTAAAATTATTTCTTGTGGGTACTGAAGAACTGTAGTGACTAATTTGAAATTATTTAAATGTTTAACATTTGAAAAAAATCTTTCCAAATAATCGTTTATTTCTGTAACTATTTTCATAGGCTTTATCTACAGATTCAGTGGAGAGATTGCCTGTTTTCAATAAGTCTGCTTGGAAACATTACAAAAGTAGGACTGAAGCGGATGACTGGTGTATTCCCAGCAGTGAGCCCAAGAACCTCGCCAAGTTCGATCATCACATTTGAAGGAAAACATTGAGGTAGAAGGTTGAAGTAATGTTCACAATCAGACTGTGGCCTTTCAGGATAAAACTACCAAAGAAAATTACTCCTGGTGTGGAAATGAATTGGTGGTGAGCTATGGATTGTGTAGCCTTGTATAAAGCATTCAAACATGCATATAGTTATTACCAACTAAGTACAGCAGAATTGCATTTGAGTAATGAATTGGCCAGTGTTCACCAGACAAAAGGGAACAGCAATGTGCGAATTAAATGCTTCATTTACAGAATGAGAATGGGAAGGGAGAAATAAGGCCAACATATGTAGACTTGCAGTTATTTAATCCTGTGGCTGTGTTGTTTTTCATCTGCTTGACTGAACTAGAAACTTGGCATTGTGGGAATTACAGGCTTGAACCAGTATCCTGTTACTCCAGTGTCTGGGCTACAACAAATCAATTCCACAGGTGGCAATACTCTTTCTCTGAGGGTAAATACAGGACTAGGATATCATTTATTGTGTGACCAGTCTGTGCCCTCATCACTCAGCATCAGAAATTTGAACATATTTTCAGGAGAAGAGCGGGGGTGTTCTCTCTTATGGTCCAAATATAAAGGCCTGAACCAAGATCACCAGAAGAAAATTTGGTCATTTACCAAACAGGTGGTCGTGGAACTTTACCATGAACAAGTTGGCTGCAGAGTGACTACTCTTCAAAAAGCACACTCGTTTTGGGACATCCTCAGGTTCTGAAGGATGCAATATAAATCCAAGTTCTTTCAATTCTATGATGCCAATCAGTGCTGTGCAGTACATTGCATTGTGTCACCCTTGGCGAGGGTTTCAACAGACATGCCTCCTTTTTGGGTGAGGGACGAAAGGTCCTTCAAGTAAAAGAACAGTAATTGAAGGGGAGAAAACAGTGACTTCTGGCACAGCAGGAGTCTCCAAAAAGAAGCAGTGTATCATTTTAGTTTGGGCATGGATTGAGGTGGCATTGGTAAAAGATAGAACTGGGGAAATTCTCAGCTTTTGATTTTTTTTTAGCTGCAGTTGAATTCAGCTTTCACCTTCATCCTACTCTTTGGACACCATGCAAAGTGTGCACACTGGCATTTTTGTGGTTCTGCTAGTTACTGATTACTGGTGTACCTTGCAATTAGTTATAAAATTACATTAAGTTTTACTGTTAAATGATCTATGAAAGATTGAACAACTAGGTGTAAATCTGGAATGGAGAATGCAAACGTTCTGTGGAAATAATAATTGAAGCCTATTTATCATGCCATTGCTGAATCTGTGAAATCAAAATGCTTACCTTAATATACAAAATAGTTTTATAATGACTTGGTGCATAATTATTGAATTGTGATTATTGAGGCTACAACAATATGAACAACAGCCTTTCAGAACAAGGTGCTTTTTAGTGCTGAAATAAAAATTTCCTTTTGAATAAATGAATCTAAACTTTTGTAGCCTATTGAAACGTGACAGTTACAGTTTTCGGTTGGACAACTACTGATATCTATCTCAGTGTATTTCTGTCTTTAGCAATGCTTACATTTCACATTGATTTAAGTTACTGTGAAGAGAAGAGCCATGCAATCCAACAGCAACCCTTGATCTCCAATTAAGCTGTGTGGATTTCTTTTATTACAAACACTGTGCCCGCCTCCACCACGATGTTGATTACACAATTGAATTTATTTCAGGATGACAGCAATTGGTATAGAATTTACTTCCTAAAGCATTGAAGTATTAAGACCATAAGACATAGGAGCGGAAGTAAGGCCATTCGGCCCATCGAGTCCACTCCACCATTCAATCATGGTTGATTTCAACTCCATTTACCCGCTCTCTCCCCATAGCCCTTAATTCCTCGAGAAATCAAGAATTTATCAATTTCTGTCTTGAAGACGCTCAACGTCTCGGCCTCCACAGCCCTCTGTGGCAATGAATTCCACAGACCCACCACTCTCTGGCTGAAGAAATTTCTCCTCATCTCTGTTCTAAAGTGACTCCCTTTTATTCTAAGGCTGTGCCCCCGCGTCCTAGTCTCCCCTGTTAATGGAAACAACTTCCCTACGTCCATCCTATCTAAGCCGTTCATTATCTTGTAAGTTTCTATCAGATCTCCCCTCAACCTCCTAAACTCCAATGAATATAATCCCACGATCCTCAGACGTTCATCGTATGTCAGGCCTACCATTCCTGGGATCATCCGTGTGAATCTCCGCTGGACCCGCTCCAGTGCCAGTATGTCCTTCCTGAGGTGTGGGGCCCAAAATTGCTCACAGTACTCCAAATGGGGCCTAACCAGTGCTTTATAAAGCCTCAGAAGTACATCCCTGCTTTTGTATTCCAAGCCTCTTGAGATAAATGACAACATTACATTTGCTTTCTTAATTACGGACTCAACCTGCAAGTTTACCTTTAGAGAATCCTGGACTAGGACTCCCAAGTCCCTTTGCACTTTAGCATTATGAATTTTGTCACCGTTTAGAAAATAGTCCATGCCTCTATTCTTTTTTCCAAAGTGTACAACCTCGCACTTGCCCACGTTGAATTTCATCAGCCACTTCTTGGACCACTCTCCTAAACTGTCTAAATCTTTCTGCAGCCTCCCCACCTCCTCAATACTACCTGCCCCTCCACCTATCTTTGTATCATCGGCAAACTTGGCCAGAATGCTCCCAGTCCCGTCATCTAGATCGTTAATATATAAAGAGAACAGCTGTGGCCCCAACACTGAACCCTGCGGGACACCACTTGTCACCGGTTGCCATTCTGAGAAAGAACCTTTTATCCCAACTCTCTGCCTTCTGTCTGACAGCCAATCGTCAATCCATGTTAGTACCTTGCCTCGAATACCATGGGCCCTTATTTTACTCAGCAGTCTCCCGTGAGGCACCTTGTCAAAGGCCTTTTGGAAGTCAAGATAGATAACATCCATTGGCTCTCCTTGGTCTAACCTATTTGTTATCTCTTCAAAGAACTCTAACAGGTTTGTCAGGCACGACCTCCCCTTACTAAATCCATGCTGACTTGTCTTAATCCGACCCTGCACTTCCAAGAATTTAGAAATCTCATCCTTAACGATGGATTCTAGAATTTTGCCAACAACTGAGGTTAGGCTAATTGGCCTATAATTTTCCATCTTTTTTCTTGTTCCCTTCTTGAACAGTGGGGTTACAACAGCGATTTTCCAATCCTCTGGGACTTTCCCTGACTCCAGTGACTTTTGAAAGATCATAACTAACGCCTCCACTATTTCTTCAGCTATCTCCTTTAGAACTCTAGGATGTAGCCCATCTGGGCCCGGAGATTTATCAATTTTCAGACCTTTTAGTTTCTCTAGCACTTTCTCCTTTGTGATGGCAACCATATTCAACTCTGCCCCCTGACTTTCCTGAATTGTTGGGATATTACTCATGTCTTCTACTGTGAAGACTGACGCAAAGTACTTATTAAGTTCCTCAGCTATTTCCTTGTCTCCCATCACTAGATTACCAGTATTAATTTCAATCTTTCATTTCTAATAACTAAAAGAGCATTTCATTTTTTTCAAATTAAGTTCTACACTTCTTAAAACAATGTGTAGCCGTTGTGTTTTGTGAGTTACAATTTGTGATTATAAATTTCTCTCCAAACGTGTGCTAACTAACTTACATTTCTTTACTTTGGCCCACAAGTGCATAAAATTAATAGTAAGGAGATACAGATGTGAACAGAAAATGGATTCATGTTAAAGGCTTGAAAAGGAAATGGAAAATAGAGCTGTTACTAATGGGCTTTTACATCAGTGCTACTGCCTTTAGTAGTGGCTGTAATTTCCCTGACCTTTCCAGCACCTGCTTTTATATTCCTGGTTACCAGCATCTGATTCCGTGCTATTCGAATTGATTCTTGGCAAGAAGCCTAACAGAGTAGCTTGTTATCTGCAAAATGTAAATTGAGCTGAAGAGCTTGATAAAAGTGTTTTTACCTTTCCTAGATGAATGTCATTGCTCCCCTCCACTAATGGAATATATCCTGGCAGATAAAATAAACCACCCTGTTGTCAAGAAGCAGCATTTTAATTCAAAACGATCCCTTACAACTTCTTTGACGCTTGATATTTTTTCAATGTTTTGCGGCGTAATTTCTTGAAAAAAGGACATTTAAAATCAAAAAGCATCAAAATAGTTTTACCTTCGTGAAAAACAAATTGCAAAATAATGCAAGTACCTAATGACAAATCACAAGAAAGTTGGGTTACTGATGTATTTATCATCTGTGCTCCAAGCTGAAAACTCACCAAGGCACATTGGCCCTTTTTATAAATCCTGCTCACGAGAGGACCACACCATCTCCCTCCTCTCCCAACCAACCTCTTGCCATCTGTACATGGAATAGATTTTATGAATCATAATTCCTGGCACCTCAAAATTCAGGCCCAGAGGGGAACACATCTAAAATTAATGTACAGAAACTTGTGTGGGGCCTGCTGAACTCCCAGCTTCAACCAGTCCTGTCATGGGCTAGAAGTAATGAGTCTTAAAATCATAATCTATCACTCTCCTTTGCTTTCATTCTTTTGTCAGTAGAATAATTCTCACACCAGATTGTTATTTTATTTTTATTAGTTTTTTTAAAAAAATGCTGAGCATCAGACTCTTCCCTGGGGTACAGCTGAAGCTCCCTGCACTCACTTGTGTGTCTGACTGCCTCCTTTCCCACATAGTTAGGCGACTGCATGAACACGAAGACAGTTTGGTGCTGGTGCCAAGGAGAATGGGACAGTAATTATAGGCGCCTATAATAATAACCTTCATATAGACCAGAAAAAAACAAATTTGTAGTTAGAGTGTGGAGGATGAGTTCATGGAATGTACACAGTAGTATAGTTTTCTCGTACAGTTTGTCAACCAACTATACAACAGGCTATTTTGGATCCCTGTTGTGCAATGGGAAAGCGTTAGTTAATAACCTTGAGGTGAAGGGGTCCCAAAAGAAGAATGAACAGAACATAATTGAATTTTATATTTAGTTTAAACCTAATTTAAGCTCAAAACTGGAGTCTTAAATCAAAATTAAACAAGCGATGTCAGTATGAGATGCAAGATGGCTAACGTAGATTGGCAATCTATGTTAAAAGATATGGTGGGAGGTGAGCAATGACTAGCTTTTAAAGTATTGATATATAATTACAACAAATATAATTCAGTTCAGCCACATAAACACCACAGAAAACATGGTCCAACCATGGCTAATGAGAGTTAAAGATAGTATTAGATCAAAGGAAGTGGCTTATAATGTTACTAAAAAGATTAGCAAGTCTGAGGATTGGGAAGAGTTTAGAATTCAGCAACATAGGGCCACAATTCTCCTAAAAAAGTTCCAAGTGTTGAATTTGTGGAAAAACTGGAGGAAATCATGCCAGTTTATTCAGTGCAACTTCACACTCGAATCTCCCACACTCTGTGTAATGCAGAGGTCACAAGCATGAATATAATTAAATGCTGGGGTGGGGGGGGGGGAGGGCTATTCACGCTGGAGTCTGACAGCTCTGGAACTCTGCGCCTGCACAGTGGCGCTGCCCATGTTTGATGGGCAGTGCCAAGGTGACCCATGGGCATGGGCACTTTGCCCCTTGGGCAGTGTGGGATGGGAAAATTGCCCCCATAGTGTCAAGCAATTGTTTAAGGGAATAGATGAGAATAGACTAGAAAGAGACATAAAAACTGATTGTAAATTTCTGTTGGTATGTAAACTGGAAGAGATGAGTGCAAGTGAATGTGGGCCCTTTAGAGGCAGAAACAGGTAAAATTATAATTGAGAATAAGGAAATGCTGAAGACGTTAAACACACATTGGGATAAACTTTCCAGGTTTAAAGGTCTGTTGACCTTGGACGAGAATTATGGACAAAGTGACCTCCGCAATCTTCCAACACTCTCCTCATCACGGTCAACACCGTACCCACATTGAGGAAATGCCTTTCACTGCACTGTGCCACGTCCACTTCAAGAGATTAAGTGTAACTCAAATTTAAAGTGGGAATATTTGGCAATGACGTGCAGATCATTGAAAAATACTTCATTGCTGCAGCGCACGGAAGAATCTCAAGCGAAGAATGAGTTACAGCACGCGTATCCCATCAGGAACGGCAAAGCAACAGGTCATTTTACAGAGTGCTCAGTCGAGATTGCCGGCATCTCAGTGTCACTTCTTACCGAGATTGGAGCAAAAATATTGACATTGAGCAACAAACTCTATCATGGGAGGCTTGACTGGAAAATCCCACCCATTGTGTCTGTCTTCACGGTTGAAGGCACAGAAACTATTCCAGAAATAATGGGAAAGGATCTAGTGAGAATGAGGAACTTTAAAAAAAATTGGAGTCAGTTAAGAAAAGGTACTGAAGAATTTAATGAGACTAAGTCGTGACAAATAGCCTGGTCCTGATGACCCAGACCCTCAGGTTATAAAAGGGGAGCTGCAGAGATAGTGAACAGAAGAAATAGTGCAGGAATCGACCATACAGCCTGCCAAGCTACCTCCACCATTCAGTACAACCATGGCCGATCTCCAGCTTCAACTCCATTTCCCTGCCACTCCCTGAGAGACCAAAAAACTCTATTTGAGCCCTAAATATACCCAACAATAAACCATCCATCATTGTTCAGAGTAGAGAATCCCAAAGGCTCTCACCCTTTGACTGAAGAAATTTCTCTTCATCCTTCCTATTTATATCAGCTTTTGCCATCACAATGCTGCTTAATCACTCTTCTATCAACCATCACATTGGCTGCCCTTTCTGTCACTAACCTCCCCATTTTTCTGGGCTGGGAACCAACACTGATAAGGAACAAAGAAAATGACAGCACAGGAACTTCGCCCCCCCCCCCCCCCCCCCACCCCCCGCAAAAGCCTGCACCAACCATGCTGCCCGACTTAATTAAAATCCCTTACCCTTCTGGGGACCGTATCCCTCTAGACCCATCCTATTCATGTATTTGTCAAGACGCCCCTTAAAAGCCACTAACATATCCACTTCCGCTTCCTCCGCCGGCAGCTAGTTCCAGGCACCCACCACCCTCTGTGTAAAATATCTGCCTCGTACATCTCCTTTAAACCTTGCCCCTCGCACCTTAAACCTATGCCCCCTAGTAATTGACTCTTCCACCCTGGAAAAAAGCTTCTGACTATCCACTCTGAACATACCTCTCAAAATCTTGTAGACTTCCATCAGGTCGCCCCTCAACCTCTGTCACTCCAGTGAGAACAAAGGTATAGGCCCAATTTTCTTTCCTCCTTTCACAGGACAAGCCTCTCATCCCAGGGACCAATCTAGTGAACCTTTGTTGTATTGCCTCCAATGCAAGTATATTCTTACTGAAGTATGGAGACCCAAAACTACACACTACTATAAGTGCCATCTCACCAATAATAACAAGATTTATTTATTCTTGAACTCCAATCCCCAGTAATAAAGGGCAACATGCCATTTGCCTCCCTAATTACCTGCTATTTCTGTGTGCTAACTGTATTCCTTTTTCATGTACACCCAAATCCCTCTGAACATCAACATTTACAAGTTTTAAGCCTTTTTAAAAATATTCTACTTCTATATTCCACCCCGCTTGCAATAAAGGCCAACATTCCATTTGTCTTCACAATTACTTATTGTACCTGAAAGTTAACATTTTGTGACTCATTTACAAGGCCTTGAAGTTCCCTCTGTACTGCAGCATTATGTAGTCATTCTCCATGTAAATAATATTCTGTTTTTCTATTCTTGTTAACAAAGTGAATAACCTCACACTTGTTGTCCACTCACTTAACCAGTTTATAAATCTTTGCAGCCTCTCTGTATCCTTCTCAGCTTGCATCCCCACATAACTTTATATCATCAGAACTTGGTTTTGATCTCCTAGGATTCCTTAGACTGTTGAGCAGTTCCCAAGGATTGGAAGGTAGCAAACATAACCCATTTAAGGCAGGAGGAAGATAGAAAACCGGGAAGCTATGGGCAGTTAGCCTAATATCTTTTTTCATAGAAAAAATGCCAGGATCTTTTCTTAGCTAGCGTGGCATTGAAGTAGTCAAAATGGATTTACGAAAGAAAAATCATGTTTGGCAAATCTTAGTTTTCTGAGGACATAACTAGCAAGATGGATAAGAGTGAACCAATAGATGTAGCATATTTAAATTTTCAAAAAGCAATCAGAAAAGCGCCACATTAGGTTATTACACATAATTAGGACTCATGGGATTGGGGGTAATGCATGATCATGGATTTAGCATTGGTTAATGATAATAGGAATAAATGGGAACTTTTTAGGTTAGGAGGCTGTAACCAGTGGGTGCAATAAGGATCAGTACTTGGGCTTTAGCTATTTACAACCTGTATTAATGATTTACATGAGGAAACTGTAACATATCCAAGTTTGCTGGCAATTTGAAGTTCAGTTAGAAAGTAAGTGATGAAGTGAAAGCTAAGAGGCTGCTGAAGGATATAGACAGGCTAGGTGAATGGGCAAGAACATGGTAAATTGAGTATAATGTTATGAAGTTATCCACTTTGGCGGGAAAAAAAATATTCTTCTTAATTAGTAAGAAACTGTGTAATATTTCACACAGAGAATCCTGGGTGTCCTTGTACATAAATCACACCAAGTTAACATGCAGGTACTGCAAACAACTGGGGCAGCATGGTATGCTTGCTTTTGTTACAAAGGCATTGGAGTATTGAGTAAAGAAGCCTTATGTCGTAGGTAAAGATACCTCTGGGTCTATTCGTAGGTCAAAATACTTTGGTTTATTTTCACAATTGTGGGAGACCGTCCGACGCCTAACAAGGCCACAGACTTCTCAGCAAATACAGGTTAAGAACAGACATTTATACCCCTCCTTGCACGTCCACAGTTTCCCAGGCCTCACAGGTTCCCAGGCAGTTGCTTGTGAACCTTGCTGCCTTGGCGTTTTCTTTACGGTTATCCCAAGGCCGCGAGTGTTGTTGTTCTCTGTGAGCACAGGTAGGGTATCTTACTAACGTATAAGGTTACAGTCTTCGCATAAACAAGTTAATTGGCATACAACAATTTATATACGTTCATTGGTACTTGTATAATGTATATCGGTACAGGTTATGAATATATATGAAGGTATCATTATACGTCACAAAAGGCCTAGATGTAGGCTTCCATTGTTACATAGCAATACATAATTAAAGAATACAAAATGGCGGATTAGCCACATTCTTGAACAGAAAAACATACTACAGCTGTGCTCTTATCTGTTCTTGGATACATGAGCATGAAAACACCCTAACGTAAACATGGGTTCTACAGTGTTTCTCACACAAGCTCCAAATAGCACAGAATTCACTTTGTCACTTTGAGTATTAGAATTCATTAACCCATTCCCGTCTTCACTCCCCCCTTTTGGTCAGGTGCCAGGTGGTCCGCACGTGGCCCCATGACCAATTCAGAACCACATGTTATCGGCGAATGGGCCTAGCTCTAGCTCCTTTGTCGGGGGGCCTGCCCCCTCTGCCTGTACACTTGCACCCGGCATAATCCGCGCTGTTACTGTTTTGCAACAGGCGTTCAATAATGCCATACAAACACAGCAAGTAATTACAATTACAATTAATACAATCAATCCATGCACCAGGTACGCACCCCACGACCTGAACCATTGCCCCAGCCATCCCGGAAGGTTATAATTGTGATATTGGTTCCCCTCATCCTGTATTGTTTTCGCCACGTGTTTAATATGATCTGCTAAGCGAGTTATATTCTCCGAAGCATCGGGAATATACGTACAGCATTCCGAGCCAACTATGGCACATGTTCCACCTTGGGAGGCTAGCACATAATCGAGTGCCAATCGGTTCTGTAACGCCACAGTCCGAATAGCTACGACCTCTGCTGATATCTCAGAGACGGGCGTGCTCACCTCCTCGAATCCATCCTTAGTCTCATTCGCAATTCTCTCTCGGGTCGAGGCCATCCGTATAAGTTCTTGTGCTGCCTTTGCTGTCCCATAAGGCGGGTAGGCTATCATGAAGAACCGTTCTGTCTCACTAATGGCTCGCTTAGCCCTAAGCAGGTGTATCTGTAAATCAGTGTAGTGGTGAATATAGGGCACCACATATGCCAAATAACATGATCCTGCCCAATTCCAGGGAAGCCATGAATAGACAATCCTTCCACAGACAAAATAGGTACCATTATGTGCAGTCATCTCGCTTACATAAGCGGAGGAGAGACTAACTGGGACGGTGGCTTTGGGGCACTGGATTGTTACCTGTATCATGGCCCAAGCGTCATTAGTGATATCAATCTGCTGTATTCAGTAGCTACGGCCACCAGGTATGGTTCCATTTCTTATCAGGCAGATAGATCCCCTCTGTTTATTTTTCACAACGAAGTAGGGGGGGAATCTGATCTGTCGTAGCTGGGTTGGTAATGTTTCTTAAAGGACGATAAAGTGCACCCTCCGCCCCCCAGCTTTAACACAACATCACTGTTGCTAATATTAAACGTACCCTCCATAGTGGTACCCGATGGGGTTTTGAATGTCAGTTGCCTTGACCCTTTCTGGGTTCCATTCTGATTTAAAACTCATTCAATTATTTCCGGAGCTGATAAAGGGATAGGGAATAAAGGATTTCCTCCCTTTCCTCCATGCGTGGGAATGTGTGAACAGACCCAGCATTTGCTCAGATTTGATTGTGATGCATACAGATAAGACATATACACAAAGGTGTTCATGCAATAGACAGAGTCATCATTACAGAGGTATTCACTGTGTCCCATCCCTAAATTCTCATAATTCCATCTATATTTTCCCGCTATAGCTAACAGGGCCAGGGTCGTGAGAAGCAGCATGAAAAGCATCTTATCACTTACTAATAACCCGCTATACAATGGTCCAAAGGCTATATCGCCTGCGCGCAACACCACGCACCCGTTCAGCTTGCTTGGAGGTCAGTCGTTGTCTGTACATTCCTGCAATGGGAGTATATCACATAATTTCCCAATTCGTTTCAGCATATTCTTTCAACTGAGTTTAATTACCTTTCCCCCTTATGTTTATACAGGCACAGGTATCTCCATTAATTATAACTTCATACGGCCCATCCCATTTTAGTACAAACCCTGATTTGTCAGGTAGTGTTTTCACTAGGACGTCCCGCTGTTGGGTTGTCAGGGAGCATTTCAAGCTCTCTCTCTGGTTCTCTTTTCTACAAATTGTCTTTTACCAATTTCCGCATCCCTTTTAGTTGGGTGCTTAGTTCCAAAACATATCTCCTGATTTTATCTTTTAGTGGACCTACATCGGTCCCACCTGTTATGATGCTTTCTAGTAATTGCATCGCCCGTCCTGTCATTAGCTCATAAGGGGTTAATCCGGTTGTTCGGTTTGTGGCAACCCTTAATCTCATTAGTATGGTGGGCAATACCTTTGGCCACAAAAGCCAGTGCATTATACATTTAACTACATACCCCCCTTGCATAGAAAGCTTAGTGTAAATCAAATAGCACTTTGCATATCAATTCATTTGGATCTAATCTTATCAAAAGCCATCGCTTTCCTTATTTAAAATCACATACCATACAGCTCCGATCTTTATAGGATGTATTCTTACATTATATCTAATTTAATCATTTGTTTGAGCAGAAATGATCCCTCTATAGACAGATTGTCTCATAAGGTAGGCAACAGTGTTTCGTGGTCACAGAGCCAGACACAGCTCTTTAAAAACACAGATAACTGAATGAGCTACCTGTTGTGTTCAGTCGAATGCTGCAAGATTTTTGAGTCTGGCTGCAAAGCCAGTTTCCAATTCTTTCTCTCTCTCTCAAGTAATCCAGTTTCACTTCCTGTCATGTTAATGTTAATTGTGCAAGTTATTATAAATTATGGCAAAGAATGGTTAAATGTTTGAAATAAATAGACTTTTCTTCCACAGAATTATGTTTTATCAATACACAATATATATATCAATATATAAAATTGGTTAAGGCTCTTCAGGATTCGATTCTCTCAGGTATATCCAAACCCTCTTAATTTAAGACGTTTTCATTTTTGAACTGCTCCAGATCAGAATCCCTGCATTTTTAGACCAATAACAAGCACAATACATATAACAAGAACAATGGTTACCTGATTAGAAATGTTTTGGTTTGATTCCTAGCTGGCTAGGTTTTAAGCTTTGCAGTGTTTTTACATCTGGAAAACCTTGAACAATAGATGGCACATGCAACTCCAACGGCAGTATATAATTTTAACTATCATCAATGTGAGATGATTTAAATGATGTAATTTGTTGCATGTTATCGGAACATCACACAAATCTTGAATTTCCTATTATTATCATGTTATTTAAAAATAACTAACTGGTAACACAAGTTCCAACAATTCATGGTGTTCGATGGTTGGCATCAAATGCAGACTAAAAATACTCAAGGACAACATCTTTATTTGTACTAACAACTGAGGTTAATCTCCTGCTGTAACTTGGGGTCATCAGAACTACGATTCATTTCACTAATTTGATACACTTTAAGCTGACTCAGAGACAGTATATTCATCTTATTCTTTTGTTCCTGCTTTTCTTTATTTTCACAAAATTACCTTTGTTAACTTCTCAACTACATTCTTATAATTTCAACTTCAAGACAAGGAAAGAGCAATGGTCCTTCCAAGGTTTAACTCCTTTCTCAACATTAAAACATTAAAGCGAACACCAACAAAACATTCACGCAATCACGTTGTTAAACATACAGATACACATGGAAGCTTCCAGCATTTATTCAGACTTAACATCTTAAACTGGGATGAAAATAAAACATTTAAGAATACTGAACGTTGATTAACAGTCGCTTTTATTCTGCTGTTTTCCAAACTGTAATTCAACTCAAAACAGAAGTAAATTCAAGAAATCTTATCACTTTAATTTCCAACAGTCTGTAACAAACACTTTCCCAGCATTTTCTTATCTCAATTATATGGATTTGTCAATTTGGTATTATAGGCGGGCACTCCCTTTTAGCCTGTCTGGCATTTAATACAGTTTCATGGTTGATCCATGTAACACATTTTAATTAGAATGCAGTACGGCCGTATAATGATTCCCAGCATTACACACGCACTCCCATTCTACCTTATGTAACTCCCTTCTTTGTTAAGTTTTGACTCTATATCTTAAAATTACTGCAAGTCTTATAACACAAAGACCCATCCTGTCGAGGAAAGGATGGATTAGGTCTCTGCTCGTTTCAGCAGAGAGGCGGAGGGGTAAGTTCACTCAGCTGAACATAAACAAGTGATTAATCATCACTTCAAATACGCAGGAATAATTCTTTCCATTTATCTTTTCATTGTCAATTCTATCAAGAGTACATTTTGTAACAAAAGCCTGATCCAAATAATCCATTTATTTTCATCACTATTAAATATCTCTACTAATTACGACATTTACACTTTCTTACAGACTCTCCGGTTTAAGCTCAAGATGTGCGCATAATTAATTATTTCTCTTAAATGGTTTACTCTCCTTACAACTCTTCAGCTGTAATGTAATGCTATTTTTCCCACATTCCCCAAATCGCTGTTCGATCCACTATTGTAAAATTTCAACTGGGGCGAATAGTTTATTAAACTTTGATCTGCTATACCCTATTCCACCACAGGTGGCTCTTGATCGCACACTTTCACCCCCCTCTCTCTTTTTCCCTTGTCAAGAGAGAGAAAGAGAAACTTACAACCTGTCGGTGTTTAACCCTTTACTATCATGCTTCAAATTAACCAAGTGAGCCTGATTTGAGTTCCTTCTGTCTTTGCAGCGGCACCGGCGCTGGTGTCTGTCATATTTATCGGGGCAATGACGGCTACCTTAGATTTCTGGTGATTAGCTACACTAGGTCGAGTCCACCACTCCTCTTCCTGTTCGCCCGTATTGGGATTTTGGAACAACACTGGCAAGCCAGATACCTCTTTATCTTTCCTTTGATTCTCACATACACTGATCCTTCTTCTGTGTGCATTCTTCCCCCTCAATTGTTTTGTTGTGGTATTTCTGCTCCAATAAGTGGGGGCATTCCCTAATACTCTCTGAATCTCCCCTCTGAATCTCTGTTTTACACTGAGTGAAGGGTTTATAATTAGCTTTTGGCCGCGCACCAGTTCCCCTCCGGGTTACTGGCGCTAAGTTGTATTCCAGCGCTTCCCACTCCTCTGGAGGAGCGGTTGGTCCCTGTGTGGACTCATGAGGAGGTAGAGGAACAGTTTCCCCTCCCCATTGTTTTTCTTCTCAGACTTGGTTTCGTTTCTCCAATTCTCTTATTCTGGATTCTAACTCTCTGATTTTTTCTTGACCTTTCTCAATTAGTCCAGCTAACTGATGTATTAACACTACTCCTATCTTCTTTGTCTTGTTTCTCTTTTCTGCTGCTCTATGGTCTGGGACGTATCCCAGCCATCCTTTCACATCCTCTCTATTACTGTTTTTTTCTTTGACATGTACACTTTAATGAGAGAATCTGCAGATTCCCCCATTATCTGCCATTTCGCGGACTTCACTACCCCCCTTCGGAGCTCTACAATCTCGGGCGAAGTGGCCTGATTTCTCGCAATTGTAACAGGTACCTTTTGATTTAGTGCCCAATTGGTGAACTAAAAGAACTCCAATTTCTTAGTTCTGTCTTTCTTTTCTTTTTCCAACCATTTTCGTTGTTGGTCTAGTGGGCGGTCTAAATTCCACCCCCCTTTGTTCATCTGTTTAATGAGTTTGTCTCTCTTAACCATATATTCATTTATCAGGGACCCCGGGCCCCACAGTCTTTGTCCCGCCATATCATTGATAAGGTTATACTCACCACCTTGGAGTCTTCTAATCTCCTTTCGTGCTCTCCCCCTCCTAGGTTTCTCTTATCCGAGTTCGGTGATACCTGTCAGGGGTGATCAGATCCCTCCGTACCACCACTTACACAATATTTTTATGAAGCCAGCTTTCACATGAAGGCTTTTCCTTCAACTCCGGGACCACTCAGACAGTCTCTATCTATCACTCATCACTCACGTCTGAACATCACACCTCAGGCAACCCTGACACCCATTTCAAATTCCTAACATCAGCCTGGGAGATTTCTCCTCTTAACAGTCAGTTTAAGGCAGGGTGCCAGAGTCAATTGCCTCTTTGTCCGTATGTGCTCAGTTCAGACGTCTTTCAGCAGTTCAGACACTCTCTCATCACAGATGATCACCCAATGTATTTTGACCCACTTCATCAAGTTCAGTAACTATTCCGGTGTCCCAGTCGTGGCCATTCGACCGGACCCGTAAACAGTCCCGGGTTTCGGCACCATTTGTCGTGGGTAAAGATACCTCTGAGTCTATTCGTAGGTCAAAATACTTTGGTTTATTTTCACAATTGTGGGGGACCGTCCGACGCCTAACAAGGCCACAGACTTCTCAGCAAATACAGGTTAAGAACAGACATTCCCAGGCTGTTGCTTGTGAACCTTGCTGCCTTGGCGTTTTCTTTACGGTTATCCCAAGGCCGCGAGTGTTGTTGTTCTCTGTGAGCACAGGTGGGGTATCTTACTAACGTACAAGGTTACAGTCTTCGCACAAAGAAGTTAATTGGCATACAACAATTTATATACGTTCATAGGTACTTGTATAATGTATATCGGTACAGGTTATGAAGAATGTATATGAAGGTATCATTATACGTCACAAAAGGCCTAGATGTAGGCTTCCATTGTTACACAGCAATACATAATTAAAGAATACAAAATGGCGGATTAGCCACATTCTTGAACAGAAAAACATACAACAGCTGTGCTCTTATCTGTTCTTGGATACATGAACATGAAAACACCCTAACGTAAACATGAGTTCTACAGTGTTTCTCACACAAGCTCTAAATAGCACAGAATTCACTTTGTCACTTTGAGTATTAGAATTCATTAACCCATTCCCGTCTTCACCTTATTACAATTATACAAGGTATTGGTGGGGCCATACCTCAAATACTGTGTGGTCTCTTTACAAAAGGAAGGATGTGCATGCCCAAGGGGGTGTGCAAAGATGGTTCAATAGACTGATTCCTGAGGTGAGGAGATTGTCACATGAAGAGAAATTGTGTAGACTAGGAACTTATTCCCTAGAGTTTTAGAAGACTTGAGAGGTGATCTAATTAAAGAACAAAGACCAATACAGCACAGAAACAGGGCCTTTGGCCCGCCAAGCTTGCACCAATGCATGGTTTCTATCCCTTTGTTCACCTCCTGTTCATGTATCTATCAAGATTAACGTGCCTGCTTCCATTGTCTCCACTTCAAGTGTGTTCAAGGAACCCACAACTCTCTATGTGAAAATCTTTCCCTGCACATCTCCCCTAAACTTACCCCTTCTCACCGTAAACCTGTGCCCTCTTGTAGTTGAACAAATCTATAAAATTCTTAAAGTGCTTGACAGGGTAGATGCTGAGAAAATGTTTCCCTGATTAAAAATCATGAACATGGGACCACTGTCTCAGAATAAGGGGTTGGCCATTTAAGACTGGAATGAGGTGAAATTTCATTGCTCAAAGTGATGTGAATTCTTGGATTACCAGAGAACTGTGAATGTTCAATTGTTGCATAAGTTCAAGATGAGGGCACAAAATGATTTAAGGAATATGGAGGTAGTACTAGAAGGTAGAGTTGCGCTTTTAGATCAGCCATAATTTGGTTGAATGGCAGAGCAGGCTCAAAGGACCAAACTCCAGATCCTATTTCTTATGTTCATACAGCTGACTTGAACTTTGCCTTGAGCAGGCAATAAATTGTTGAAGGTTGGCTACTGAACAAAGTGCGGACTGAACACACCATGTTCTGTCTCATTAATTCACAGTCCAGGGTAAGTACCAAAGCAAGAAACATTAAACTCAGCTGCGCAATGCTGATTTTTTTTTTCGGAGAGATCCTTGTTGTTAGTGTAGAATAACGAAGTGTGGGAAATCCCTGCTGCTAAAAGACTTCAGCAAATTAAAACATCCTTCCTGTATACCAGTGAAAAGTGTCTAGTTTCTGTTAGATTCTGTACAAAGTGCTGGTATGGGAGATTTCCAAATGTTCATGAAGTGAACATTTTAATTTTCAAAAGGCTTTCATTAGCCCAAGCAATGTTTGCTGCGTACAGATAATCCTTTTATCTATTGCTGCTTGGCAATCATGACATGGGGCATCATTCTGTCAATCCTGCTTTATCTGGACAGACCAGCTCCATTTTGGACCGAGGCTTCTGGCGTCCCGCAGACGCCCGAAATAGGATAGGTCCCCACCCAATTTTCAGACCCAGCCAGCGGTGCATAGAAAAACTGGCATAATGTGTGTGTGTGGGGAAAGCCCTCCCTGAAGAGTTTAGCCACAAGCAAAGCTTGAAATTTAAACAGTATGGAGCACTGAATAAAGGATTCCATAGTTTTGATGTCTTGGATTTTGAGGATGTTTTTTGAATTAAACACAGTGAGACTGCAATGAGGAAGAAATGTGCGTGAAGAAGAGTTAAATACTAAATGTCTTCTTGCCTCTTAAAGCAAAAAGGAGGGCACATTATTTTAAAATTCAACAGCTGATAGCATCAAACTGCATATGTCTTGAGGCTCTGATTTCTGAGGGAGACTTTGCAGAAAGCTCATTTATGATCAATGAGAGGAAACTATTAGGAAATTGTAATGGTATTTCAACTATCTGCATAACAACAATTTCTTGGCCAAGGAAGATTTACCTGGGCAGCATATGTGAAGCTGATGCTTGAAATAATTTTCACACCATTTGTTTAATTACAGTTTGCTCAATGATCCAGGCCATTCCAACAGAACACTGGCATAACATTGGCAGGAAATAGCCACAAACACAACCAGAATTTGGATACCTAATGTCGCCTCATGTTGGGGATTTCTATTCAGGCCTTGTAGAGGCAAAGCCTCTGCCAATGGCTATAAACCCATCAATGTGCAGTAGGGTTGCCAACCCTCCAGGACCTGTATGGAGTCGACAGGAATTGAAGATCAATCTGTATGGAACCCTGGAGAAAAATCATGGAACATTCCCTCTTTCCCATTTTCAATACTTTTCTATCTGATTAAAAAAGGGCTGTTGGTGGACAGTAAAGCACCATCTAATTGGGTCATGAATCTTTTTGCTTTTCAATTGGCGTGGAAGACAGTAGATGGATGTGATGAAACCTCCAGTAATACAGTTAATCACATTTGGCAACCCTAATCTAAGAGCTATGGCTGATGGAAAGGATTCACTGTCAGAGGTTCCCACATTTCACCCTCGGATGGGACCTTGTGTTGTGTTGTCCGTGATTTAGTTTCGCTCAGTGTACTTCCCCAACACCCAACAGAAATAGGGTGCATCTGGGTGTTTGGGCCTGGATTGCAGAGCTTTGGGGAGTAGAGAGACATCAGCAAATATCTTATCTACATTTGTACACCATAATTTCAGCTGCAGCCAGGAATTCCTCCAACTTCTTCTGAACCCTTTTGATGATCTCTGTGGGGTGGCAAATTGTTCCAAACATCAATAGCTCACTCATCTAACCTAGATTTTCTCCATAGAACCATAGAACCCCTACAGTGCAGAAAGAGGCCATTTGGCCCATCGAGTCTGCACCAACCACAATCCCACCCAGGCCCCATATCCCTACATATTTACCCACTAATCCCTCTAACCTACGCATCTCAGGACACTAAGGGGCAATTTTAGCATGGCCAATCAACCTGCACATCTCCTAACTTATAAGTATGTCTCTTTGTTATTTCTAACTTATCCAGTTCAATGATCTATCCACTTGAACACAGTCTGGTCCCTTCATCATTTTATATACATCAATTTCCCCAAAGTCTGTTCTTTGACTATAAAGCAACAAATCTATTGTTTAAAAGGGTTTTTCAACTTGGTTTCAATGCAATATCCCTCTTCTGAATATTTTCAAGGCCCCCTTCATCATCCATCATTGTGAGGGGTTCTAAACAAGACTCATAATTTTAGACGAGGCCTAATGAGGATACAGTTCCTTTTAATTTTGACCTTCTTTGCTATAGTTTTTTGGCAGTGCTCATGAATATTTGGAGATTTGTAACATAACACCTACTGGTTGGTTACTTTCCCACTCAACTTTAGTCCAGAATCCTGTACCATGTACAAATATAATTTTGCTGACATTAAGTCCGAGCCATTAGGTAAAACATGTCATCTATATTAAATGCCATGATTGGAATCCAATATTAATGCGATTGTATTAGATATTTTTCTGTGATAGAGAAATGTGTGTGCAAATATCATTGGTCTTATTGCATATATGTTAAGTTTCCTTCACCAAATTATCACAAATTCACCGCAGTGAAAAACTGCACAGACCTCCTCAGAAGACAAACACGGGACGCGGCGGACAGAGTACCATTCGTTGTCCAGTACTTCCCTGGAGCAGAGAAGCTACGACATCTCCTCCGGAGCCTTCAACATGTCATCGATGAAGACAAAAATCTTACCAAGGCCATCCCCACTACTTGCATTCAAACAACCGCACAACCTCAAACAGACCATTGCATGCAGCAAACTACCCAGCCTTCAGGAGAACAGTGACCACGACACCACACAACCCTGCCACAGCAACCTCTGCAAGATGTGTCAGATCATCGACACAGATGCCATCATCTCACGTGAGAACATCATCCACCAGGTACACGACGGTACACACACTTGTGACTCGGGCAACATTGTCTACCTGATACACTGCAGGAAAGGATGAAGAGGGGCATGGTACATTGGCGAGACCATGCAGAAACTACGACAATGGATGAATGGACACCGCTCGACAATCACTAGGCAGGAGTGTTCCCTTCCTGTCGGCGAACACTTCAGCAGTCAAGGACATTCGGCCTCTGATCTTCGGGTAAGTATTCTCCAAGGCGGCCTTCACGACACACGACAGCGCAGAGTCGCTGAGCAGAGACTGATAGCCAGGTTCCGCACACATGAGGACGGCCTCAACCGGGATCTTGAGTTCATATCACACTATCTGTAACCCCCACGACTTGCCTGGGTTTGCAAAATCTCACTAACTGTCCTGGCTGGAGACAATTCACACCTCTTTAACCTGTGCTTAACCCTCTCTCCACTCATATTGTCTGTACCTTTAAGACTTGATTACCTGTTATGACTCGCATTCCAACCATTATCTTGTAATTGAGTTTGTGTCTATATATGCCCTGTTTGTGAAACAAATCCTGCACTCACCTGATGAAGGAGCAGCGCTCTGAAAGCTCGTGCTACCAAATAAACCTGTTGGACTTTAACCTGGTGTTGTGAGACTACTTACTGTGACTACCCCAGTCCAACGCCAGCAACTCCACATGAAATTATCTAAAGCAAAGTAACATTCTTATCATCCAACTATTGGGATCTAACTGGCTGAGCAGATTAGACCAGAATTGCTTGACTCAGTTCTGTAATGTGGTGCACTGTATCGTGATCTTGAGAAAAGTAGAATCATTTAGATATGTTACACTGGCTTAGCTATAATATGCAAAAAGCATGAATAGTTTTAAAGAAAGTGTGATGCAGACAGACTGAACCCTCATGTGAGAAGGAATAAAATCCTAGTTTCCAACCATAAACAAATCAGACATCTTTTCTATTGACACATCAGTCAATCAATTGACATATAATTCTGCCTCTTTTAAGATGTATGAGTCACTGCAATGATTTTTATGGTATCTGGTAAATATATCTTTATCCCAATTCATCAATATATTTTCCGAACTTTCTCATAAACATTTGAGTACCACAATTTAAAGATGTTCACATAGAGATTTGCTGCCCCCTGCAGACAGATTGGAAAATCCAGCAAATGGAAGTGCAAAGGAAGCATTAAGATTAGCAATGCAACTTCAACCAAATACAGAATCATTTAAATTTGGATGCCACGCTATGAAGAACATTTTTTTCCCCCAAGGACTCATTTGGGAGTTGTAACTCAGATGAACTTTTAATCATAAGGTCATGCAGTTTAGTCCATTTAATTAAGTATATGAACATGAAAAATAGGATCAGGGGTTAGCCATACCTGCCTCAACCCTACTCCGACATTCTGATCTTTGACCTCAATTCAATTTTCCTGCCTGACCCACATATCCCCGAATTCCCTTAGAGTCCAAATTTCTGTCTATCTCAACCTTGAATTACAACAATAAGGACTTTCAGAGACTTCTGAGCTAGAAGATTCCAAAGATTCACAACCCATTGAGTGAAGAATTTCCATCTCATCTCATTTTTACAGAGTTGGGCTGACTCTGAAGGCCTCTAAAAATTGCAGGTGAGACCCAGATGTGGAAGTCCGCTTCTGTTTCTGACAGATCCCATTGTTTCTGGAGGGGAGAAAGGGCCATGGCATGAATCATATAGTGGAGATGCCGGCGTTGGACTGGGGTGAACACAGTAAGAGTTTTAACAACACCAGGTTAAAGTTCAACAGGTTTATTTGCTACCAAATAAACCTGTTGGACTTTAACCTGGTGTTGTTAAAACTCTTACTATGAATCATATAGGCAACAAACTCAAACTCAGCAAGGGCAATTGACATTTGTGCTGAGTTTAAACCGACCCCATTTTCACTGCTCCAAGGGTCTTAACCTATGACCTGGAAGTCACAAATTTATGAAGAATGCGTAAATACTCCTTAAGGATGGATAAAGTCTGTTTAAACATCCTGGTCTGCAGTTATTTAAATCAGCAGCTTTTTAAAAACTGAAAGAAAATCAGCTAAGTAAAGCACCTGCTGCTGGAGTAGTGCATTGATTGACAGTCCATCTGGTATAGCTTAGGGAAAAAAAATACCATCTATTTATGCAGTTTTAATGGTTTTCATTTTTGAGATTTCCTAGGGGCAGTTGCTTGGCTCAGTTTTAAAAGCTCCAGAACCACTTATTTCAGAAGTGGGTATGCATTCACAACTTTATTGACATTGTAGGATGTTGATAAAATATGTGCGTTACTGAAAAGAAGTTTATTTGCTTTTATAACAGGTTGGCTAATTGAGGGGATTTAAAATCTTTGAATGGATTTCATGAACTGAGATTTTTTCTGTATCAAGCAAATGCAAGTTGGATCTCTCTTAGTTTGTTATTATTAATTTTATAATTATCCAAGGATTATGTGGCAGATGGCAAAGTTGAGTTATGACTACAACCAGATCACCCATGATCTTACTGAATAGCAGATCAGAATCAAAGGGCTGAGTGACCTATCCCTGCTCCGAAGTCCTATGTTCCTTGATTGGTAGAATTGTTTTTCATCTCCACATGATTTCTGAGGTTTGCCCATTGAGGATATTGGGTTGGTGATTATGGAGCTGGCACAGATATGGGGGTTGGGTGGGGGGACAGGCTGAAGGCTAGAGGGTCAACAGCCTTTTATAAAATTGGGCTAAAGGCTCAGTGAACCAAGGCAGGCCTTCTAACCAGCCAACCTCGGCACTTACCCACCTGAGTGGTTTCCTGTGAACTGCTTCCTGATGTGGCAGGCTTGACTTGATCATGCCCTCATACACCGCCAACCCCTGTCCCCCTCGCCCCATCGCTGGAATTACCGAGCTGCCAACCATCCAATCCAAATATTTGAAGTCCCTTACAGCACCTCACTAGTTACAATTTGTCAATATTGGAATACAGATGTTTTGATTGGGTGGCATATCAATCTGTTTGCTGTTGCATAACTGCCAAAGAATTGTACACCAAATATAAACCACTACCCCTCCTGACCTTTTGAGAGTTTAAAGAAGTTAGTGGACAATATACATTAATTTATGAGCATAATCTGAAGTCATTAAATTTGCAAAAGTGAAGAAAAGATCAAGATGCTACGGGCCTTTAATGGATAGATAACAGAAGTGTAAGCAAGGATTTTAAAAATGTAGTTTTTGGGCATTGAATGAAGATAACCCAGTGGGTGTCTTACACCAATAAGGTGTTGATGAGTTGTTAGACATAAAGGCAGCCCATAGTTAGATTAGAGTCTGATCTGCTCACTCCAATGATATGATCATGTCAGGTATTAACGATAAGTGCTCTCAAATGGCTAGGAAATCACGACTCAGTCGGCCAGAATGGGAATTTCAGTGGTGTGAATCACAGCTACAGAATCATGCTAGAAAAATATATACGTTTGATTGAATGAAAAAAAAGTAACATTTAATGTAACGTGAACTATATGATATGCCAGAAAATAATATAAACCAACATTTAGAAAGAAAATAGAAAAAAAGTGACAAGAGAGTATTCGGTATAATTTTATTTAGAAATGTTTAAAGTATGCATTTCCTTAATGTTACAACAATAAAGATACACATGGAATCCAGTGGCATTACAACAAACATTGCATGAATTTTATTTCTTATAAGTGCATGTGCTGAAAGGGAATGGCTAGGGAGAATGGAATTCTCTCCAGCTACCAGTAGCTAAATTGTGATCAAGGCAACAGCAAATACTTGCATTCATATACTTTGATTTAATTTCGCAAAATGTGCCAAAGTGCTTCTGTGAAGTTTAATTGGATAAAGTTTGATGTTGAGCCAAGGAATGCGATATTAGGGAGGAACAAGTCTGTTTTAAGGAAGGAGAAGAGAGAGATGGAAAGGGAATTCCAGCGTGTGGAGTGTAGGCAATTGAGGACACAGTTACAAATGGTGAAGTGAAGGGAACGTGGGAAGCATAATGGGCCAGTGTTAAGTGAATGCAGAACTCTTTTGAGAGTTGTTGGGTTGGAGGAGTAAAGAAAAGGCTGGCCGTGAGAATACGAAGTTTTGATGTTTTGTGACTGCAAGCCAGTTTGGCCCATTTTAACCAGGCCAGGAGGAAAGACTTGTTGGAAAAAGTAAGGATCGAAAGGCATCAAATATGCAGAAGAGAAATAGATTGACAAGTCAACATGTGCAAAGATTTTGTGAAAAACAGAAGGCCAACACCAGTTGGTTGGAAGTTTGAAAGTAAGTGGCTCTTGGGAATTTTTCCAAGGGTGGATGCAGAAAGAAGTTGAGTTGGAAGGGGAATATTGGTGGTGTGGAATGCCAGGAGATGGTCTTGATTGTGATCAAGAACATGGGAGAGTACAAAGACCATGTGACATTCAAACACTGTTAAGGAAATGGCAGTGAATTATATGTAAGTGGAGATTGAGAGAGGTCAGGAGTGCATAGAAATTAAAGGAGTAAAGGTGTTGTGGAATACAATTGAAATTGCCCAGGCTGATGAATAGTTAAGTGCAGAGTCTGTGGGAGGAAAGAAAATAAAACATCGGTGAACTTGGTGGGGGGAGGGGATATGGATGTGGGGGCAGTAAACAAGGCAGATTTTAAAGAAGAAACATGAAATGTGGGGGAGATCTGGAAGGAGGTGATGGTAATAAAGAAGTAGGTGTTGAGACTAAAGAGTGTTTTGACGATCACATCAAATTATTAGATTTGTAGTGGTTTAGACAGGACAGATTAAGGGGTAAATCTGTGATCACAAGGCAAAGTATAAATTCAAATAGTCTCATGTAGGACTTTAAATGGAAATTGTCATAAAATATCTGATATCTTCTTATTTTGAATGTGAGATTATCATAATTCAATGATGTGAGTGTAACATCCTGAAAGCTTTTGGTGGTCTGATTCCCTTAGGAAATTAGAAAAAATAGATAGATCCCATGTCAAAGAACATTACTAACATACTGTTAGTAAGGTGTGAACTTAAATGATCAAATGAGCTTTGGTTGTTAAACACTTTAACACTACGCAAACATTTTTTGCAATAGTAATTTTCTTGACAAATGTAATAATATAACAGTCTGTAAAATTTACTATACATTTGTGTATTTCATATTCTATACAATCACATTTGCTCATTGTTTTTAAAAAAATATTTTAATCTAAAATATATAGACAGGTGCAGTTAATACACAGAAAAGCTCCAAAAGAATTCTTATGGCCCAGATTTTGGATTAAGCGTAAAGGGGAGGATATCAGTGCTCAAAGTTATTTTGGAGAAAATCGGATTGCGATTTAGTTCCAACATGTGCAGTTAAATGTAAAAATCCAGAAATTGCTGTCTTAGTTACCCTTCTCTTCCACAGTTTTGCTATACTGATATCTCCACACCTATTCAGCACGAACATACACAAAGGCCATGAAATTGTGATATTTAACTATCAGTCACTTGTTAAACATGTCTGAAAAGTGAGCGTTGATGTATTTGGGTGTAAGTGAATTTTTAATGGCATGAAAATTTAAATTATAGCCCACCTTCTCTGGTATTGAGATTTTAATTTAATGAATGTGGAGTCTCATTTCCTTCAGATTTTAATTATTGTTGGAGATTTGAAGTTAAAAAATAATGTTTTTGTAATTTGTTTTTCCTGTTTCTTTTAACTCTCGATCACCGTCTTCCTTTACCTCACCTCCGAATCATAAGGTTCCAGGTTCAATTCCCACTCCAGGGTTTGGGCATAACAATCAAGCTGACACTTGAAGGCAGAGCTGAGGCAGAGCATTTTGCATGAAACATTAAACCAAGGCCCCTTCTGCCTGGTTTGGTGGATGTAAAAGATCACAATGGCAGTATTTCAAAAAAGAGACGTTTGATGTCCCGGCCAATATTCAACCCTCAATCAATGTCATAAAAAATTATCTGTTCGTTATCACGTTGCTGTTTGCAGGAGTTTGCATATTGACTGCCATGTTTCCTACATTACAACAGTGACTACACTTCAAAAGGTAAAGCACATTGAGGTGCCAAGTGGTTGTGAAGAGCACTATATAAATACAAGTGTTTCTTTTTTTTGCCCCTCACTTTACTTTGCTTTCTGTACATAATTTTACATTGAATAAAATATTCTAATTTACACTTCCTGGTTTGGACTCTGCATGCGCATATGAGGATTCATTTATGTGAGCATCTTAAAAGTTATAGAACATAGAACATAGAACAGTACAGCACAGAACAGGCCCTTCGGCCCACGATGTTGTGCCGAGCTTTATCTTTATGCAGTTGTTTTTCCTGCTGACACGTGCTACTGACCCCCTGACAAGGGTACTTTGCTGAAAAAAGTCCCTAGTAACTAACTGTAAGTTTCTGCTCAGAAGTCCAAATAAGTCTATGGTAGCTGTAAGCATAATGAATAGAGAGTGCTGTTCCTTTATCACTGACCACAAAATCCAGGCCATTAACTTTGTGCAATGGTCAATACAATTCAGAAGAATACAATCATATGGTCTGTGCAAAATTCATTTATCAATTTTGATACTCAGTAGAACACACCTTCTGGTTCTAATAGAAGATATTTTTTAAGTCGAGATGGGAGGTTAAGTTTTGGCACTGCTTTGTGACACCGTTTCTGTAACACTGCTCGAATAGTACATCTAGCCAGGTGCATCAGAGAGCGGGCAGATCCTCCACAGACATCAAACAGAGATTTATAAAATGTCCAGTGTTGCTGCAAAGTCAAGAAAATATTATAGATCACAGATTGACTTTCTAAACCAGAAGATCCCAAATAGGGGGTTTGATGTGACAGGATTACCCAGGGGTGTGTGTGTGTGTGTGGGAGGGAGGATGCACTTAGTGTGATTTTAGCTTTAAATTTCCTTTGTTCAATTCATTTTCTTTGGAGCCTTTTTTTTTAACCACTTCACTTTCTAGGTGGGCATGTGAGTTGTGAGGAGGATGCAAAGGAGATTAGACAGGTTAAGTGAAGAAATACAGAGTATTTCTTAAATGATAAGAGGTTGAGAAGTGTTGATGTCCAAAGAAACCCGAGTGTTCTTGTTCGTGACTCACTGAAAGCTAACACGCAGATGCAGCAAACAATCAGTAAAGCAAATATTATGTTTGCCTTTATTGCAAAAGGATTTGGGTTTCGATGTAAAGTTGTTTTGCAGCAATTGTGTGAACCTTGGTGAAACCACACCTGAAGTATTAACCCCCTAACCTAAGGAGGAATATACTTGCCAGAGAGGGAGTGCAGCGAATGTTCACCAGATTAATTCCTGAGATGGTGAAATTGTCCTTTGAGGAGAAATTGAACTGACTGGGGCTGTATTCTCCAGAGTTTAGATTAGAAGAATGAGAGGTGATATCATTGAATCATACAAATTCTTACAGGGCTCCACAAGGTAGATGCATGAAGGATACTTCCCTGGCTTGGGGGTGGGGGTGAGGGGCAGTATTCGAGAACCAGGGAAAAGAGTCTCAGAGTAAGAGGTAGGCCATTTAAACCTGAGATGAAATGGAATTCTTCACTCAGGTGGAAAATCTTTGAAATTCTCTATCACAGAAGACTGTGGAAGCTCAGTCATTGAGAATGTTCTAGATAGAGATCAATAGGCTTCTAGGTAGTGAGGATGTCAGGGATATGAGGATAGTGTGGGGAAATAACATTGAGGTAGAAGTTCAGCAATGATCTAATTGAATGGTGGAGCAGGTTCAAAGGGCTGCATGGTCTACTCCTGCTCCTATTTCCTGTGTTCACCACAAGCACGGGTAGGATGGGCACGAAAGCTGATCCTATGCACATATTTTGGGTCAGAGCTCAGTGGTCTGGAAGGAGAATGCACCAGAAAAAAATAATCATTAGCCCAGCCTGAAATCGTGCGTGAGCTGTTGCCACTGTTTTTTTTTTATTTTCCAGAAGTTACAATTATTTGTGAACTTTAAGCTAAGGATATGCTCTAATTCAAGGTAGTGGTTCACACAAGCCATTTTTGGCAGTGATTTGACTGGTTTGGTCGCTAGATTACATTTACTGTTAATAACAATGTTCTGATTTGAGTTTTGATAAGTCCCTTCTTTGGAAATATTAAATTGGAGTTACAATTCATGATTCCACAGGTTATATATATATATGTAATGCCACTGTGATGTCTTGAAGAGCGATGAACAAAAAGTGAATTCTCTGACAAAAGTTCTGATGATTGGTTAAAAACTTTTAACCCTATTTCTCTCACTTAGATGTTGCTTGACCTGCTGGGTATTTCCAGCATTTTCTGTTTTATTTCAGATTCTCAGCATGCACAGTATTTTATTTTTGTAAATTAGCATATCCATCATGTTAATTCGCATATCCATTTTTAAATATAACATATTACATGTAATGTGGTTATAATGTGCATGTATCATGTCATTATTACCAGATATTGTAGAGTTAGAGCCATTATGGCCCAGAAGGAGGCCAATCAGCCCATTGAGTCCTTACTGGTTTTCTCTACAGCAATTCAGTAAGTCCCAATACCTTGCACTATCCCCATAACCCTGCAAATTAATTTCCCTCCAGTGTCTTTACAATTTCCTTTTGAAATCATTGATTTTTCTCCACTCTCACCACCCTTGTAGGCAGTGAGTTCCATGTCATTACTAATCACTGAATAAAAAAGTTCTTCCTCACAATCCCCCCTGTATTTCTTGGCTAAACCCTTAAATCTGTGTTCCCGACTCGATATGATCAACTAAGGGGAAGAGTTTTCCTTTCTCTATCTTTTCTAAACCTGTTATAATCTTGCACATCTCTGTCACCCCTCAACCTCCTTTAAACCCAGATTCTCCAACCTGACCTTGTATCTAAATTCCCTTATCACTGGGTTTATAGTAAATCTTCCCTGCACTCTCTCAAGGATTATTGCATCCTTCCTAAAGTGTGGTGACCAGAACTGAACACAGTATTCTCGTTGTGGCCTAACCAGAGCTTTATAGTGATTCAATATAACTTCCCTACTTTTGTACTCAGTAGTTATAGAGTCATAGAGGTTTACAGCATGGAAACAGGCCCTCGGCCCAACTTGTCCAATTGCCCGCATTTGGCCCATATCCCTCTATACCCATCTTACCCATGTAACTGTCTAAATGCTTTTGGAAAGACAAAATTGGACCTGCCTCTACTACTACCTCCTGGCAGCTTGTTCCAGACACTCACCACCCTCTGTGTGAAAAGAATTGCCCCTCTGGACCCTTTTGTATCTCTCCCCTCTCACCTTAAACCTATGCCCTCTAGTTTTAGACTCGCCTACCTTTGGGAAAAGATATTGACTGTCCAGCTGATCTATGCCCCTCATTATTTTATAGACCTCTATAAGATCACTCCTCAGCCTCCTACACTCCAGAGAAAAAAGTCCCAGTCTATCCAGCCTCTCCTTATAACTCAAACCATCAAACTATTCAAACCAGTTCTGTATGTGAAGCCCAGGACCCTATATGCTTCCCCCTGCAACTTTTAAGATCCATGCAAATAAACACCCAGCTCCCTCGCTACACCTTCTGCCAAAATTCATCATTTCAAACCTCTTTGCATTAAATTCCAACCACCATTTGTTAGCCCATTCATCTAGCCTATTGGTATAATCCTCATTGTCCCACTTTAGTACTAGTTTAGTATCAAATTTTGAAATTTTAGTCTGTATGCCAATTTCCATGCCGTTTATATCTATCGAAAAGAGCAATAGTCTTAGCACACGTCTTTCGATAACATCAGTATCTATCATCCTCCAGTCTGAAGAACACTCATTGACTATAACAGGCTGTTTTCTGTCCTTAAGCCATTTTTAAAAATCCAAGCTAACACAGACTCTCCTATTCCGTGAGCCTTCATTTTGTTAACCTGCCTTTTGTGTGATAATTTGCCAAATATTTTCTTAAAATCCATGCTGATAACATCCAATGCATTCATCAACATTATCTGTTATTTCATCAAAAGTTAGATTGCCTTGTTCAAATCTGTGCTGGTTCTCCTTGGTTAACTCAAACTTTTTAATGCCGGTTAATTTTTCAACTGATCATTGTTTATAAAACCTTATAAGAGTTTTAACAACACCAGGTTAAAGTCCAACAGGTTTATTTGATAGCAAATGCCATTAGCCTTCAGAGCCCTGCTCCTTCGTCAGATGGAGTGGATATCTGCTCCATGCAGATATCCACTCCATCTGACGAAGGAGCAGGGCTCCGGAAGCTAATGGCATTTGCTACCAAATAAACCTGCTGGACTTTAACCTGGTGTTGTTAAAACTCTTACTGTGTTTACCCCAGTCCAACGCCGGCATCTCCACATTATAAAACCTTACCCACCTCTGATGTTAAGCTAAATGTCTTTACACACTTTCTTGAATATGGGTGTCATATTTGTCATTTTCTAACCCTTTGGCACCTCTCCTGTATCTAGAGAAAATAAGATCATGTCAAGCCTTTTCACTGTCTCGAGTCTCACTTCCTTTAGCAACCTGTATTGGAGCCATCCGGACCAGGTATCTTATCCACTCTAAGCATAACTAGCCTTTCCAGTACAACCTGCCTGTCAATTTTTATCTAATTCCCAAACTACCTCCGCTTCTACCAATATTTTGTCAGCATTCTCTTCCTTAGTAAACACTGAAATCAAATAGCATTCAATATTTCTGGCTTTGTTCTGCATCTCTAAATAGATTTTACCTTTTTTGTTCCTAATAGGGTCCATCTCGCTTCTAACACCTTGCTTATTAGTTATGTGCCAGTAGAAGATCTTTTTGGTTATCTTTTATGTTAACAGCCATTCTAGTTTCACTTTCTCTCTTTGCCAATTTTATCCCCCTCTCAATACATTGTATTTGGTCTGATTCTCACTTTAAGAATTCACCTGACATGCATCATACTCTTTTTTGTTTCACCTAATCTCTAACTCCCTTGCCTGGTTAAGTACTCCTGACTTAAATCCCCCTGTCTTACCTTCTTGTTGGACTGTACCTAACCTCTACATGTAATATTTCTTCCTTAAATAGCATCCATTGTAGTGTTACAATATTTGGATAATTAAACCACCCTTGCATACCTCCTTCATTTCCCTGTATACATACATCATGCTATTCCCGTGAATCTGTTTGTCTAAGAATTGTTCACAAAAATGTACATTCATCGGCACTGTCTATTCACGGCTATGAATAGAAATGAACAACATTTCAAAGAAATCCAGGATAATTTTAATCTTCAGAATTTGGCAGTAATCTGCCAGGGCGGGTGCCTGTCTGGCCTGTTTGATTTTCAGCCCATTGAAATCCGTGAATAATTTGCTTCCCAGACATATATGATGAAGGTTAAAATTAGCCCCACCCTCCACACAGACTACAACTTTTCAATCTCCCAGCAGAAAGGCAGTTGTCACTGGTTGGCACGGTGGCACAGTGGTTAGCACTGCTGCCTCACAGCACCAGGGATCCAGGTTCAATTCCCGCTTTGGTCATTGTGTGGAGTTTTCACATTCTCCCCATGTCTGCTTGGGTTTCCTCTGGGTGCTCCGGTTTCCTCCCGCACTCCAAAAATGTGCGGGTTAGGTGAATTGGCCATGCTAAATTGATCCTTAGAGTCAGGGGGACTAGTTAGGGTAAATGCATGGGGTTAGGGCCTGAGTGGGATCGTGGTCGATGCAGACTTGATGGTCCGAATGGCCTCCTTCTGCACTGTAGATTTCTATGATTCCACACTCCCTCCTCCTAACCTAACATACCAGCAGAAACGGGATGGGTTCAGGTCGATTTACACTTCACTAACTTCAATGGGACATAAAACTGGCATCTAACATGAACCTGCTCAGTCACAAATTAACCAGGGCTCAAATTCCAAAATATTAGCAACATAGCAAAAATCATCAGCAGCTGGTTCACTTTGGTCCCATTGCATTGCTCCATTTAATCAACTTTAATCTGATGTAGATTAATTTGTAGAAACTATTCAATCTGATTATTTTTGCTGTTAGATAATAGAATTCTCAAAAGAAAGAAACAAAAGTAAAAACTGAATCACCTGTAAAATATGATCAGGTATAACTTGTCTCCATTTTGCGGTGGATTTAATGAATTCATATGAATTGATCATAACTTCAACTGCCTTTGGACAGGTGCAGCATGATTGTAGTACCTAAACAGGGACAAAAAGTAAATGTTACTCCTTTTTGTTTGGTTTCATGAGGAATGGATCTGACTTGCATGATTGATTGAATAAATGTGCAAGGTTTTCCAAGGTGCAGTTTGTTGTTCTCATAATTTGAAGATCTGGATCTCAAAGTTCCACAGGCCGTCCAGTGTACTCCTGCTAGGATTGTGGCAGAGAGTCTGGGAAATAGGTTAGAAGCCTGTGGCCTTCAAACTACCCACTTCACATTCAGTAACATGCATGGTCAGGTAAGAAGAGGGCTGTCAGGCCAATAGCTCTCTGTGATATTTAGCTTCCATTTACAGACTGCTTGATGAAGTGAGAACAGGCAGATTACCCCGTCTGAAATTAAGCCCATGTTTGATTTATTTTTGATCAGGGATAGAGACCAAACTCTCAAGGTTTTGACAATTTTTGTGCCACATTTTGAAGTGGGTGACATAAGCTCAGCTTTGTCCTCTTCTGGACCTCTGGAACAATCAGCCAACTCTCAGCCTTGCTATGTAGCTACCAGTACAATTCCCAATCAAATGATGCTGGTGATATAGTAAGTGGATGGCCAGTGCCACCCTACACCTGATCTTTCTATCTGTAAACAGCACAAATTCAAAATATGGCAACAGTGATGCTGGCATGTATATTCCTTCCTAAATTAGGAAACATACGCCCCACCCTCAATACTTCAGCAGGGTCAGAATGGTTTAAAGGACCATGGGAATTTGTAGGTGTGGAAATTGTGTCATTATGACAACAACAGCAGATTATGTAGTGACCAATGGATTTAGTTTGCTATACTAGTGGTCATTTTATGAAAATATTCTCCCAATATGGAATCCTGCCCAACAGCATCTCAGCACTTTACCCCTCCATCAAAGTAAGGCTGTCTTGGCCAAAATGGCCAAGGAGGGAATTGTTTATTTAAAATTGATTCTTATATTTGCCATTAGGAAGCTGTCAAAATTGGCACAATTTCTACCAGTCTTTTTGTTTATTGTAAAATTTCAATTTAAAAACACAAGAACACAAGAAATAGAAGCAGGAGTAGGCCACCAGGGCCTTCAAGCCTGCCCCACCATTCAATATAATCATGGCTGATCTATGACATTTACCCATCACCCACTATTCCTCGATCTGTCAAATATTTGTTCACCTCCACTTTAAGTACTTCTAAAGATCCAGCCTTCACCACACTTTGTGGCAGCGAATTCCAAAGATTCACCACCCTCTGCAAGAAGAAATTTCTACGCACCTCAGTTTTAAATAACCGGCCCTTTACCTTGTATAATGTCTCCTTGTTTGAGACTCTCCCACTGGTGAAAACATCTCAACATCTACCCTGTCAAGCCTCCTCAGGATCTTATATGTTTGAATAAGGTCACCCCTCACTCTTCCAAACTCCATAGAATATAAACCCAGGCTATTTAATCTCTCTTGATAGGACAACCTTTCATCCCAGGAATTAGCCTTGTGAATCTCCTTTGGACTGCTTCCAATGCTGCTATATCCTTTTTTAGGTAAGGGAACCAAAACAGTATGCAGCATTCCAGGTGAGGCCTCACCACCACTGTATAATTGCAACAAAACCTCTTTATTTTTAAACTCCAACCTCTTTGCAATAAAGGCCAAAATACCATTTGCCTTCTTAACTACTTGTTGGACCTGCCTGCTAGCTTTTTGTGATTCATGCACTAGAACACCCAGATCCCTCTGCACTTCACTCACCTGCAGTCTCTCTCCAATTAGATAATAATCTGCCTTCTGATTCCTCCTACCGAAGTACATGACCTCACACTTCCCCAGATTAAACTCCATTTACAAGGATTCCGCCCAGTCACCCAATCTATCTAAATCCCATTGCAGAATCACAACATCCTCATCACAACATGCCCTTCCACCTATCTTTATACCATCAGCAAATTTGGAAACCTCACATTCTGTTCCTTCCTCCAGGTCATTAATGTAAATGGTGAACAATTGCGGGCCAAGAACTGATCCCTGACGTACTCTACTAGTTACATCTTTCCACTCTGAAAAGGACCCATTTATTCCAACTCTCTGTTTTCTATCAGACAGCCAATTTTCAATCCATGCTATCACACTTTCTCCAAATCCGTGGGCTTTTATTTTATGCAGCAGCCTCTAATGTGGCACCTTGTCAAAGGCCTTTTGCAAATTTTAATATCCCACATCTGCAGGTTCACCTCGATCTACTCTCCCTGTTATATCCTCAATAAATTCGATCAAATTTGTCGAATGTGATTTAACTTTCATAAAACCTAGGTTTGATTATATTCAGCTTTCCTAAATGATTAGCTGTTCACTCTTTGACTATTGACTCCACCTTCTTGCCAATAATAGATGTAAAATTAACTGGCCTATAGTTCCCTGCCCTCTGCCTTTCTCCCTTTTTGAACAAGGGATCACATTAGCTGTTTTCCAATCTTCCGGTACCTTCCTGGAATTTAGTGAAAAAGTCAACAGCTTGTTTTCCTCAAATCTCTTTGTGATGTTGAAGAAAAATCAAAATGGAAACAGGAAAAATCAGCTGAGCAATGACAGAGAAATGATTGCTTGACACTGCATGAGATTCATTGATTAGCGATTTTAACAAAGTGTTAGCCTGTTTAAAATAGATGGGGTATTCAAGTCATTAAATGGGAGACAAAAGGTGATCATACAAACATGTTAAGTGTTTTGTATGTAAATATCATAAAAGCTCATTTCTGGTGATAGTACTCAATAATCATGCAATTAGTATCTATAATAACATGGTTGACATTTTTATATTTAATCATTATTTTGCATTCCTACCTTATGAAAATGTGGAGGGTAAACCCTTGCAGCTCCATAGTTTAGCAACAGTTGATAACATTTCTCTGGTTCTGCTGCAGGACGTACAGGTGTAACTTTCAGAAGATACTGTAGAGAGGCACAGCCATTGACGTCCATTGAACCAGCCCGAGCACCTGCTTCTAGCAACATTTGTAGAAGCAAGTGGTCACAATTCCACGCAGCTTTATGAAGTGGAGTTTTGTAATCCCGATCTCGAGCATTTACAGAAGCTCCATAGTCTATAAGCATTCGACAGATTAGATGGTGGTCTGTGCTGTATTGCTGCTCCTTCATGTTTAAGGCCCAGTAAATTGCTGTAATAAGTGGTGTTTCCATAAAGACGTTAACACTGTCAATATCTGCTCCATGGTCGACATAAAGTGCCACAAGTTCAGGTACACCAAATCGTGTAGCTATGTGCATTGGTGTATCTTTATAATCATGGTTAGCCTGGAGATTCAGGTTTGCACCTGTTAAAAATCAAGCATGAGACATAACCATGTTTCTTCAAAGTAACTCCTAAAAGCACTCATATTTTGATAGTTAACTATTAAAATTAAGTCTTCTGAAATGGATTTAATGACTAGAATGAAAACAAACAGCTGGAAATGCACAGCCGTTCAACCAGCATTTATGAAGTCAGATGAGAGGGTTTTGGGTAGAATCATAGAATCCATTCAGTGCAGAAGGAGGCCATTGAGCGCATCGAGCCTGCACCGACAACAATCCCACCCAGGCCCTATCCCCGTAACCCCAAGTATTTACCCTGCTAATCCCCCCGACACCTTTTGTGGAAGTTCCTAATTGCATGGCATAAATGAGCAGACAGGAAAGATTTATTAATAGACAAGCTCCTCACCCAGGTCAATGTCATATATCACTCACTGACTAATTCAAAAGTATCACTAGTTGAGGCCTAGAAGGAGGCCTCTTTGAACAGTGGGATCTAAAGGGAAGTTCAAAATATGTTTTATAAAGAGCTCATAAAACTCCAGTATTATGCATTCTTTTGTTGTTACTGGATGTATATTTGCATAGTTTTTTAATGTTATTAATAGAATTAGAAACATTTTGAGGAGAAAAATCATATCCTGCACATGCAGCTCACCATTCCAGATTAGTAGCTTTGCACAGGAAATTGACTCCTTAGTTTTGCATAGATGTAACGGTGTGTGTCCACTCAGTGAAAAAGCGTTTACTTTAGCTCCATGATGTATTAACATACTAACACAGTCCCTGTTTGTCACATCGATGGCAACATGTAAAGGTGCTTTCCCATTCGGCTGATAGTTTATATTAGCCTGATGATCTAATAACACTGCAACACTCTCCAGGTTACCAAGCATCACTGATAAATGCAGGCCCGTTGTCCAGGATGAGCCTAACTTGTAACTTGGCAGCCAGTAACCTGGGAAAAAGGAAAGAATATTAATCACATAGATCTTTAAAATAGGATTTAAAAATACTCTGAAGGGAGAGAAACGCATGTATTGCTTCATTTTTTGCCTGTAGTTTTATCGTTTGTTAATTTGTGAGAAGTGAAGAACTAACAACATTTTATGTTAGGAGAATGCAAGATTAAACTGTACCAGCTGAATTTTACAGCCACCTGACTGAATGTGTTTTAGTTGGGGGTAGGGGTGCCGAGCAAAATACAAGGGGCGGCATGTCCACCCCTGACCTGGTCTCCATAACATAGTGGGTGGGCGGTCATCAAAACTGGAAACCCATCCACCATTTTTAAATAAATAATTAATGGACAATTGAATTTGTTACCAAGCCAATTGAGCCATATTCCGCGCTGCTCACATTATAAATGGTTGGTATGGGTAGGCAGACGGGAGTGAGGAGCCGGCCGTTGTAAACAACCTTTTTAAAAGATGGTTAGGAAGTTACAGCACTGGGGATAGAAGTCCCACTCTCTGCCTGTTCAGCCCCAGGTTAATCCTCTGGGGACCCGGGTTCAAATCCCACCACGACAGATGGGTGAAATTTGGGTTCAATAAAAATCAAGAATTAAAAGTCTAATGACAACCATGAAACCATTGTCAATTGTTGTAAAAACCTATCTGGTTCATTAATGTCCTTCAGGGAAGGAAATCTGTCATCCTGACCTGGTCTGGCCTACATGTGACTCCAGATCCACAGCAATGTGGTTGACTCTTAAATGCCCTGAGGGAAGAGCAATAAATGTTGGCCCAGCCAACGACGCCCACATCCCATTAACAAAGAAGAAAAAAATTCCACACAAGGGAAAGCAAAGTTTGCTGACTTTAGCTTGGAAACCATTAGACAGGACGAGGGCAGATTCATTACAGGACAATAATGAGCTATGTTTTCACTCCCCCACCACCACTGTCAAACATCTGGTGAAATTGATTAGGTAATGCACAATCCCACACAACTGATGATGAAGTTGATGGAAATTAAAGTGGAGAAGGAACCAGGCTTTTATGTTATGTGATGTAGGATGATGGTAAAAGTCAAGAGGAAAACAGTAAAAGATCTAACTAAAACAAAGACTGGAAATGCTCAGTAGGTCAAGTAGCATCTGTGGTGACAGAGAAAGAGTTATTGGGCTGTATTTTACAAGCCCTTAACAAAAAGCCTGACAAGATAAGACAGGAAGGAGGTGGGGGCTGTGCCTGTTGCCTTGCCACCATCATGCCGTCTGGGCAGCAAGGGTGGTATACAGCCAGCCTGTCAAGTACTCAATTGATTCACTTAAGTGGTTAATTAAAAACCTCTTCACACCTCCACTGGCATTTAACCAGCTGTGCTAGGGGGCCTCTGCCACGTGGGGAAACTGCCTACCAAGCCCTGGATAGTGGATTCTAGGGTGGGGTCCTCCAATTGAGCCATGCAGGGGCCTCTCCACTGGCAATGGCCACCCTTGCAGCAACAACACTGCGTGCCTTCACCACCAATCCTTCCCCCTCTCTTCCCAGTGCCCCATACTCCAAATTCCTGGTTGTGAGGAAGCGTGTGATTTAAAACATTTCCCCCCCCCCCCCCCACATCTTGCCCTAGCTGTGACCATCCTTAATAAAGATGGCAGCCCTTATTGTTTTCTGCTCACAAGATGTGGCCCTGGGTCATGTTGAGGAACCCGACCCCCCACCACCATCCCACCATTTTCAGGCAGGACCCTTTCCACCATCAGTAAATCCAGTCCATGGAATTCCAAGGTCCATTTCTCTGTTTGCAGAACAGAGCAATGCATAGAGAATATGAATAAACCTGAATAGGTGATGATTCCTATAATTTAAAACCTTAAATAATTCTGTATAATCTATGTCACATAGTCTAGAGCCAAAAATAGCTTCTTTAAATCTGTGGCTAAGTATAATATTTTTGCTACCTATTCTTTCTCCTTTAACTCATTTATTCATTAAGACAAACACTATTATGAAACATAATAATATAATCATACATGTACTGTTTGGATGCAGTGTCTTGCAGCCACATTGTTTCTACGCCACAAGGAAGGGAAACAGGAAGCAGGAAACTAAAGGCCAGTTAATACCTGTCACTAGGAAAATGTTAGAAGCTGTTATTAAAGGTGTTATAGCAGGGAATGCAGAAAAAATAAAGGCAAATAGGCAGAGTCAACATGGTTTTGTGAAAGGGAAATCATGTTTAACTTGTTGGAGTTCTTTGAAGGAGTCACATATCCTGTGGATGTACTTAGATTTCCAGAAGGCATTTGAAAAGGTGCCACGTCAAAGGTTATTGTGGAAAATAAAAGCTCATGGTGTATGGGGTAGCATATTGGAATGGATAGAGGATTGGCTAGCTAACTGTAAACAGAGAGAGTTGGCATAAATGGGTCTTTTTCTAGTTGTTAAACTTCTTACTGTGTTTACCCCAGTCCAACGCCGGCATCTCCACATCTTTTTCTAGTTGGCAGGATGAGATGAGTGGTGGATCAATGCTGGGGCCTCAACGTTTTGCAATTTGGACTTGGATGAAGGGAATAAAGGTATGGTTGCTAAATTTGCTGACCACACAAAGATAGGTAGGAAAGTAAATTTGAAGAGGATGTAAGGAGGGGCACAAAACGACATAGGTTAAGTGAGTGGGCAAAGATCTGGTAAATGGAGTAAAATGTGAGAAAATGTGAAATTGTCCATTTTGGCCAAAAGAATAAAAAATATCTAAATGATGAGAGATTTCAGAGCTCTAAGGTGCAGAGGGATCTGTGTGTCCAATGGATCACAAAAGATCAGTATACAGGTACAGCAAGTAATTAGGACAGCTAATACAATGTTATAATTTATTGTGAGGAGACTTGTTTACAAAAGTAGGGAGGTTATGCTTCAATTCTACAGGGCATTGGTGAGACCCCATCTGGAGTATTGTGTACAGTATTTGTCTCCTTATTTAAGGGAGTAATTGCATTAGACACAGTTCAGAGAAGGTTTACTAGACCAGTATCAGGATTGGGCAGGTTGTCTTACAAGGAAAGGTTGAACAGGTTAGGCTCATATCCACTAGAATTTAGAAGAGTAAAAGGCAACTTAATCAAAACCTTTTAAATCCTAAGGGGTATTGACAGGGTGGATATGGAGAAAATGCTTCCTCTTGTGGGAGAATCTAGAACCAGGGGATCACCATTAAAAATAAGGAGCTGCCCATTTAAAAATGAGATAAGGCAAAATATTTTCTTGAAGGGTCACTCATTTAAGAAATCTCACAACACTAGGTTAAAGTCCAACAGGTTTATTTGGAGTCACGAACTTTCAGAGCGCTGCTCCTTCATCAAGTGAGTGGACTTTCACCTGGCGTCGTGAGACTTCTTACAGTGTCATGTAGGAAACATGTTAGCTGGAAACAGCCATGCAGGAAATCATTGGTAGCTCTACAACACTCTGCTCATAATTGTACTGGACTACTGGAAGCAGGAGGCACTAATCCTGCTTTCATTTCAAATGGACACTCAGTGCGCAAGAGGTTTTGGGAAACTACAGATTTGGCTGGCCAAGTCTCCAGCCATGATGTGGAGATGCCGGCGTTGGACTGGGGTAAACACAGTAAGAGGTTTTAACAACACCAGATTAAAGTCCAAATAAACCTGTTGGACTTTAACCTGGTGTTGTTAAAACTCTTACCAAGTCTCCAGTAACATGTGTGTCAACTAAAATGTAAGTAATTGTGAGAAAAGGGTTGCAGCTTTTAAATTAACTGTGTGAAGTTTCAGTTCATGTAGAGTTGCTGTCATTATATTTTATGATAGGCTGTAAACAGATGGCAGACAACACGGCAATGGAAAAAATAATTGACTGAACTGATTTAAAAATAGAATCTGTTAGATAAATAGGTCATTTGTTTTGAATATTTAAATACATGTAATAATTAACAATGACTAGTAACATATTGTTTCAAACAACTATTTGAAGCTAAATTTTGTATTATTTGCTATCAATTTCTCATTGAAGTTTTGATGGACCTGCATTTATATTACACTCAGCTTGTTAATCTATCCTTTTCCATGGTTTTAGTCTGAGTAAAGATACCTTGTTTATAAGATGCCAGAATCATGGTTTCATCTTCCACTTCAAAAATGGTATCAACATCAATTTTCTTCTTACTCAGGATTTCCTTCAGGGTTTTACAATCATTATTTTGCAGGGCTTGTAAAAACGTTGCTTTAAGTATTCTGTCAGCACGGGCCTGGGAACTTTCGACTTCCATTTTCAAAAGCAGGACAAATCAACTTGTTCGTAGTAGTCCTAATGTGAAAGTGGGCTTGAAATACATAAACACTATGAGAAACTTGCACGGTAGGTGTAATTTTATCACTCAGTCATGTGGAGCTTGCTATTTATAGTTATGACTTCCATAAAGGTTATCAGAGTTTATTAGCTTTCTCAAATTTTATGACCTTGCCCTCACTTGATCTTACTGATATATACAAATAAAAACAGACACGTACAGACTTCCAGCAGGGACCCACTGGAGAGCAAACAGCAGCAACTCTGATGATTTCCATCTTCTAAACCAGTCACATTGAATCTATTTATGGTACCCTTGTCAACACAACTTCTTCCCAACTCTGTCCTCCCTTCCTCCCAACCCCAGATCTTGACTGATATTAGTTCACTCAGAAATTGGCTAGGTATGAACTTTGAATTTTCCACTTTTCTAAGCCACTTGGGGTAACCTCCTGATCAGTAATTTCTCTACAGTTACACAACTGCTCTCCCAAAATACCTTGGGATCTTCTTTGGCACGTATTTTAAAATGTTGTATATGGTGCTCACTTCATATTATTCTGTCTTCTCCATTTGTTGATGAATCAACTAAATGACTCAAATTATTTTGCGAAAAGAAGTGTTTCTGCTATTTTTGCAGTAACAGAAATGTCTCTTGTCCAGTATAAGAGTTTGAACAAAACGGCAAAGGAATGGCACTCACTGTTTATTACATTGACAGCTTCTCAGGATTTATTGTGACCTTTTGAGTGGTAACCTATGATTACAATAGATTCTTTTCAGTGCCCTTTACAAAGGGGCATGGCATAAGTGAGCAGGGAAATCAATAATGTGACTCTTCTACCAATAAGGTTGATAAATCTTCACTGGTTTGTGCAGGGATGGATTTTCAGTTGTCCATGAAGTGAGTCAGGTACAGGAGTACGTTGGAAATAGTATTCTTGGTTGGCGTCACTGGATCATGATGCAACTTTCAAAAAGAAGGGGAGCCCAATTAACTGATTGTTGAGCTTATTGGGAAGCTCATTAAAAGTCTTTGGAGCAGCAGTTTTAGATTTTCTATTGGATGGCATCAGGAAAAAGGAGGATCTCAGGTACATTAGGATGCAGCTGTTGCAAACACAGCAGGAGCCATGAAAACGAATGGATACACTGGTTAATAGGTTATGAAATGGAGATTTATACACAGCTGCCATCTCTGGTGCTAAGAGGATTGCATTGTGAACAATGAATAGTTGGACTCTTGAGAGGATATAAGGGTCCATGAAAGTGAGTAAGGGGCATGGACTGACATTAAGTTGACATGACGGCATTGAGAGTGGGTAGGATAGTGATGGGTTATGAGGTTTTGGGGGTGGACAGAGAGGGGACGTGTCCCCTTTTCTTGCTCTGACACTTTCTATGGAGAATGGGAATGTCGACGCACCTTATCTGCCGGTAGTGGGAATGTCAATAATTAACCAAATGAGTAGAACTGACAAATCCTGCATTGGGAACATTGACAATCTCATTCCTGTTTCTGTAAAAGGTGCAGATCCCGAATTGAAATATAATTTTCCGATGGTCCAGTTCTTTTGAACCACCCATTTACATTGTCAGTCAAGATGAACTAAGTGCCCTATTGGAAAGAACAAAGAACAAAGAACAAAACAGCACAGGAACAGGCCCTTCGGCCCTCCAAGCTCCCGCCGCTCCCTGGTCCCAACTAGACCATTCTTTTGTATCCCTCCATTCCCACTCCGTTCATGTGGCTATCTAGATAAGTCTTAAACGTTCCCAGTGTGTCTGCCTCCACCACCTTGCCCGGCAGCGCATTCCAGGCCCCCACCACCCTCTGTGTAAAATACGTCCTTCTGATATCCGTGTTAAACCTCCCCCCGCTCCCCCCCCCCCCCCCCCCCCCCCCCGCCTCCTCACCTTGAACCTATGACCCCTCGTGAACGTCACCACCGACCTGGGAAAAAGCTTCCCACCGTTCACCCTATCTATGCCTTTCATAATTTTATACACCTCTATTAGGTCACCCCTCATCCTCCGTCTTTCCAGTGAGAACAACCCCAGTTTACCCAATCTCTCCTCATAACCAAGCCCTTCCATACCAGGCAACATCCTGGTAAACCTCCTCTGCACTCTCTCTAAAGCCTCCACGTCCTTCTGGTAGTGTGGCGACCAGAACTGGGCGCAGTATTCCAAATGCGGCCGAACCAACGTTCTATACAACTGCAACATCAGACCCCAACTTTTATACTCTATGCCCCGTCCTATAAAGGCAAGCATGCCATATGCCTTATTCACTACCTTCTCCACCTGTGACGTCACCTTCAAGGATCTGTGGACTTGCACACCCAGGTCCCTTTGCGTATCTACACCCTTTATGGTTCTGCCATTTATCGTATAGCTCCCCCCTACGTTAGTTCTACCAAAATGCATCACTTCGCATTTATCTGGATTGAACTCCATCTGCCATTTCTTTGCCCAAATTTCCAGCCTATCTATATCCTTCTGTAGCCTCTGACAATGTTCCTCACTATCTTCAAGTCCAGCCATTTTCGTGTCATCCGCAAACTTACTGATCACCCCAGTTACACCTTCTTCCAGATCGTTTATATAAATCACAAACAGCAGAGATCCCAATACAGAGCCCTGCGGAACACCACTAGTCACAGGCCTCCAGCCGGAAAAAGACCCTTCCACTACCACCCTCTGTCTTCTGTGACCAAGCCAGTTCTCCACCCATCTAGCCACCTGCCCCTTTATCCCATGAGATCCAACCTTTTGCACCAACCTACCATGAGGGACTTTGTCAAACGCTTTAAGGAGAACCACTATATACAGTACCAAAAATATTAACAAGAACGTGAAAAAATTAAAATAACATTCCTTACTGTAAAAGCATCTATAGTATGTTAAAAGGACACATGCGACTAAGACAAACTTAATTCCATTCCTGGCAAGCTCAGGACAGTTCATATTGTGGAATAGAGAAATGGCAGAGAAGTAAATGATTCCTTTGTGTCTCATAGAATCATAGAAACCCTACAGTGCAGAAAGAGGCCATCTGGCCCATCGAGTCTGCACCAAACACAATCCCACCCAGGCCCTACCCCCATATCCCTACACATTTACCCGCTAATCCCTCTAACCTGCGCATCTCAAGACACTAAGGGGCAATTTTAGCATGGCCAATCAATCTAACCTGCACATCTTTAGACTGTGTCTGCCTTCATTGAGGAAGGTACAAGAAATCTCCCAGAACTAGAGACCCAAGGACTAGGGAGAATGAGGAACTGAAGGAAATTAATGTTAGTAAGAAAGTTGTATTGGTGAAATTAGACACTGAAGATCAATCAGTCCCCAGGACCTAATGAATGTTGAAAGATGTAGCTATGGAAATAGTGGATGCATTGGTGGTCATCTTCCAAAATTCTGAATGGTTGCTGCAGGTTAGAATGTGGCAAATGTTGACTCCACTATTTACGAAGTTGGGGGGGAGGGGGTGACAGGGAACTACAGATCAGTTAGCCTTACTTCGGAAGTGGAGAAATGCTGGAATCTATTATAAAGGGCGTGATGACTGGACATTTGGATAATAATGATCTGAGTAAGCATAATCAACATGGATTTATGAATGAGGAGTCATGTTTGATGAACCTATTGGAGTTATTTGAGAATGTTACTGCCAGAACAGTAAAGTTGGGTTTTCATAAGGCTTTTGATAAAATCCCCCACAGGAGGTTTGTTAGTAAAATTAGGTAGGCGGTAATATACTGGCATGGGATAAGGATTGGCTGACAGTATGAAAACAAAGGGTAGGAAATGGGTCATACTCGTGTAGACAGGGTGTGCCTAGTGGGGTATTGCGGGGATCAATAGTCAGGCCCCAACTGTTCATAATATCAATAAATGATTTGGATATGTAAAGCGGCTACAGGAGGACTTGGACAGACTTAGTGGCCGGAATTTTACTGCCCTGCCCGCCATGGGAATTGCAGTGGGCGAGGGGCAGAACATGGAAAGATCCGTTGACCTTGGGTGGGATTTTACGGTTTTGGGGCAAGCGAGGCCCAAGTAAGAACATAGCAGGTGAAATATAATATGGAAATAATGTGAGGGAGTTTTGAACCTTGGAACAAAATTTCAAAATAAGAGCAAGTACTTCGGACCAAGATGAGGAGAAAAAAAATTCTCAGAGGGTTGTGAAAATACACTGAAGTGGGTGATCATGGCTGATCATATTAAATGACTGAGGAGGCTCGACGGGCTGAATGGCCTGCTACTATGTTCCTATCTAACTGAAACTGAAGGTTGGACGTTCAAATTCACCGGTGGGAGTTTGTGAGGATTGGAAGTTTTCCTGCCACTTCGTTACATTTTCAGAGGAAAAACAAATTTGTTTTTTTGTAAGGCAGTAAATCAGTTTACACATGAAACACAACCAAGAGTAGCCAACGCCCCCTTTTAAAAATTATCTTCCACGTTCAGGTTATCATGTGTTTGAGGCGGTCTTTGTGCTGTCAGTGTTGTAAACAACCTGCTCGAGCTCCGACAGACACACAGCTTGGCCATGGGGAAGCTATTGCTACTTACTGTTTGTACAGGACTTCTCTCTGTGGTCGCATACCAGCTCTGGAACTTAAGGTGAGTTTCGCATCCTTTTCAGCGTTAGGCAGAAGTGGAAACAAGTGGAAGGGAAGACAGGGAAATAAATGGCATTTTCTTTTTCACGTTCCCACAACGTACAATGTTCAGCCTGGAGGCAACCAGTGGGGGATTTTTAAAAAAATGAGAAACATGACTCATGATTCAAAAATGTTGTGCAATCTATTGTTCCAACTGTACTTTAAAACTTACGTCTGAAATTGCAGTCAGCTCACTTCTGGGAGTTTCGGAAAGATGAGTAGCGAGAGGCCTCGGTTTCCACCTCCCCCGCAGCTGTAATATCGTGTACAGTTCTGGGCAGCACACAATCCAAAAGATATGAACGCAAGTAGAGAGTGCAGAAGACATTAAAGAATGGTTCAAGGGATGAGAAACTTCAGTTAAGAGGATAGATCAGAGAGCCTGGGGCTGTTCTATTCAGAGAGAAAAAGACTAAGTGAATATTTGATAAAGATTTTCAAAATAACAAGGTGGCTGGACAGAGCAGATAGAGAGAAACTCTACTGTTCACAAAAGGCTCAAGAACGTATGAGGGCATGGGATCCAAGGGGCTGCTGCCCGGTGGATCCAGAACTGGCTTGCCCAAAGGAGGCAGAGAGTGGGTATAGATGGGTCTTTTTCTAAATGGAGGTCGGTCACTAGTGGTGTGCCCCAGGGATCTGTTCTGGGACCCTTGCTGTTTGTCATTTTCGTAAATGACCTGGATGAGGAAGTGGAGGGATGGGTTGGTAAGTTTGCCGACGACACAAAGGTTGGTGGGGTTGTGGATAGTCTGGAGGGATGTCAGAAGTTACAAAGGGACATAGATAGGATGCAAGACTGGGCGGACAAGTGGCAGATGGACTTCAATGCAGATAAATGCATCATGGTCCATTTTGGTAGGTCAAATGGGATGAAGGAGTACAATATAAGGGGAAAGACTCTTAGTACTGTAGAGGATCAGAAGGAGCTTGGGGTCCGGGTCCATAGGACTCTAAGATCGGCCCCGCAGGTGGAGGAGGTGGTTAAGAAGGCGTATGGTGTGCTGGCCTTTATCAATCGAGGGATTGAGTTTAGGAGTCCGGGGATAATGATGCAGCTATATAAGACCCTCGTCAGACCCCACTTGGAGTACTGTGCTCAGTTCTGGTCACCTCACTATAGGAAGGATGTGGAAAAGATTGAAAGGGTGCAGAGGAGATTTACAAGGATGTTGCCTGGATTGAGTGGCGTGCCTTATGAGGATAGGCTGAGGGAGCTCGGTCTTTTCTCCTTGGAGAGACGAAGGATGAGAGGAGACCTAATAGAGGTGTATAAGATGTTGAGAGGCATAGATCGGGTGGACTCTCAGAGGCTTTTTCCCAGGGTGGAAATGTCTGCTACGAGAGGACACAGGTTTAAGGTGCTGGGGGTTAGGTACAGGGGAGATGTTAGGGGTAAGTTTTTCACACAGAGGGTGGTGGGCGAGTGGAATCGGCTGCCGTCAGTGGTGGTGGAGGCGAACTCAATAGGGTCTTTTAAGAGACTCCTGGATGAGTACATGGGACTTAATAGGATGGAGGGTTATAGGTAGGTCTAGAAGGTAGGGATGTGTTCGGCACAACTTGTGGGCCGAAGGGCCTGTTTGTGCTGTAGTTTTTCTATGTTCTATGTTCTAACCAGAGGGCACAAATTTAAAGTGATTTGCAAAAGGAGCAAATGTGATGTGAGAAAACAACTTCACAAAGTGGGTGGTTCATATTTGGAATGCACTGCCTGAAATTCTGGTGGAGGCAGATTCAATTGAGGCATTCAAAAAGGGCATTAGATTATTATTCGAATTGAAACAATGTGCAGGAATAGAGAGAAAGCAGGAGAATGGCACTGAGTCATGATGCTCATTTGGAGAGCCAGCACAGACATGATGGGCCAAATGGCCTCTTTCTGTGCCATAACAATTCTTTGATTCCGAGAGTAGGGGGTTGGAGGGCTCAGCGAGGGGGAAATGGGGTGACTCACTGTGAGAGAAGGGGAGAAGAGAGATTTGCGATGGGGGGGGGAGGCGGGGGGGGAGGGGGGGGGGTGGGTAAGAGAGCCGTAAGAACAAGGCGTTGTTCGAACTGCAGGACTTTTAAATAGAAAGCACAGAGCTTCTTTCATTCTTTCATGGTGCAGGAATCGGGCCTTGAAAACCAGCCGTTAGGCTATCTCCACCATTCGAAACACAAGGATATCAAGGGGTCTCACAGCATTAACACTCAGATAGAGCTCTTTGGCAGCCATTGCTGCCTCAGGGCTCACTGGCTTTAATTCAGCACCCCACGTTGCGAACCGTGTTCTGGGAGGCCCTGTCCCAGAGATTGCAGGGTGGTAACAGCTAAAAGCTACATTCCTGCCTGTTGCTGGCAACCAGCTTAAAGCCCAAGTGTATTGAGTGTTTTAAGATCCATGTGAGTATGCTGATGTAGTGAGGGGAACAGACCTGACTCCTGAAACTCCCAAGGTCAGTGCTACTGTGCAGAAAAATATCAGAAAGCTGGAGATAGGTAAACAATGAGGAGTCAGTGGAAACTGAAATAACTCTAAGTCTTAACTATGACAAATAAATGTGACAGCATTGTTACAATAAGTGTCACAATAACTATATGTATTCCTGGGGCTTTTTAAAAATATTCTTTCATGGGATGTGAACATCGCCAGCTGGGCCAGCATTTGTTGCCCATCCCTAATTGCCCTTGAGAAGGTGGTGCTGAGCACTGACTTAAATCGCTGTAGTCCATGTGATGTAGGTACACCCACGTAGCTGTTAGAAGGGAATTCCAGAATTTGGCCCAGTGACAGTGAAGGAATGGCGATATAAGTTCCAAGTCAGAATGGTAAGTATCTTGGAAAGGAACCAGCAGGTGATGGCGTTCCCATGCAGATTGAATCTGCTTCCTTTTCCTTCTCGGTGGTAAGAGGTCACGGCCATTTAGGACTGAGATGAGGAGGAATTTATTTACTCAGAGCCCAGTGAATCTGGAGAACATTGATCTGTTGGTTGTGGGATCACTTAGTAGAAGAAGCTCGCAATAGCCAGTTGTTTAACATGCATGTAGTCCTTTGCTGTAACTCCACCAGGTTGATGTCTCATTTTTAAGTACGTCTGGTATGTCTGGCAATCCCTCCTGCACTCTTCATTGAACCAGGGTCGGTCCACTGGCCTGGTGATCCTGGTGAAGTTTAGTATATGCTGGACGCTGGGATTACAGATGGTAGTTAAATGCAATTCTGCTGATGATTGTTCACAGCAGCTGATGAAGCTGTAGAAAATGTATCACAGCTGGAGTCATTTGCCCGGTAATACAAACAAAAATGTTGCAAATATGGGAAGCGTGTGAATATTTTTGATGAAGATAGGTTAAGGTTTTAAGTGCAGACTTTTTTTAAAAAAGAGATTTGAAACAAAAACCCATGAATAGCAATGGTTATTAAGAGAGGTGGGACGAGCAGGGAGTGAGATGAGTAAGGCAGGTTTTGGAATGAGTGGAAGCTAATGGGCTTGTAAGTGAGATGTTTATTTGAAAGGTTAGCTCATTAGAATAAATTAACGTCAAAATATTGCTGACATGTTGTCAAAGCTTTACATCTGAACTCATCAGGACAAATGCAAGAATGCCAAATTTCAAACGATCACAAAACTGGGCGGCACGGTGGCACAGTGGTTAGCACTGCTAGCTCACACCGCCAGGGACCCGGATTCAATTCCCGACTTGGGTCACTGTCTGTGTGGAGTCTGCACATTCTCCCCGTGTCTGTGTGGGTTTCCTCCTGGTGCACCTGTTTCTTCCCACAGTCTGAAAGGTGTGCTGGTCAGGTGCATTGACCTGAACAGGCACCGGAGATTGGTGACTCGGGGAATTTCACAGTAACTTCATTGCAGTGTTAATGTAAGCCTTACTTGCGACTAATAAATGAACTTTAACTTTAATTTAAACTCCATGAGAAAAGGGTGCTGATTGGCAAGTTGACTGATTAGCTGAGGCGTTGCCACAGGGAAACTATAGGTTTCCCAAGTTCCTGGGTAATTGAAAACGCCACAAGGCTTGAACTTTTGTTTGCAGATAATGGGTCCTGCATATGAATTGATGTTACTTCTAACAAGCATAAATGAGCTATGTTATTGCTCAACTGCTTACATTAAATTGTTTTTTAGTGTAGCTACCAGCACACTCAAGATTGTTCAGAATCACATCCAATAGGAGGTGTTTTGCTTTGGGTTTTCCAAGTGTGGGCTGGTTTGAGTACAGTCTGTACTCTGCCTATATACTTGAGCTACATTGGTTATAACAAAAAGAACATGGGCTTGCATGTTGACTTGTTTAGTACATAGAACATAGAACAGTACAGCACAGAACAGGCCCTTCGGCCCATGATGTTGTGCCGATCTTTATCTGAAACCAAGATCAAGCTATCCCACTCCCTATCATCCTGGTGTGCTCCATGTGCCTATCCAATAACCGCTTAAATGTTCCTAAAGTGTCTGACTCCACTATCACTGCAGGCAGTCCATTCCACACCCCAACCACTCTCTGCATAAAGAACCTACCTCTGATATCCTTCCTATATCTCCCACCATGAACCCTATAGTTATGCCCCCTTGTAATAGCTCCATCCACCCGAGGAAATAGTCTTTGAACGTTCACTCTATCTATCCCCTTGTGGTGAACCATTGTTGGTTACCACTGGGGGTTGTTCTTATGTTACTGTTGGGTTAGGGTGTTGCCACTGTGGGGGTTGTATAATGTTGTTGGGTTAGGGTGTTTACCTGTGGTAAATGTTATTATGGCACATCCCGGTGGGGCCCCGCCTCCGGAGGAGAGGTATAAGACCCTCTGCTCCGGCAGGACCCCTCCAGTCTGAACTGGTGTACTCGTGTTAGTTAGTTCCATTGTTTGATAATAAAAGCCTTCGATAACTGAAGCCTTGTTCCACGTGCTTGATTGTCGCGCATCAATTTTATTATCAAACAGAAAACTCTCAGCAGTAAAAAGAGAGTATGGAACAGATTTTGAAACCAGATCGTCTGGCGTTGGACCCATGTGCGGTCGGTGCCGCTAACACCTTCGACCACTGGTGGAAGTGTTTCGAAGACTACCTGGCAGCCTCTGTAGCTATTACTACAGACAGCGACAAACTCCAAGTCCTCCACGCAAGGGTAAGCGACACGATTTATCTGGCGATTCGTGCGGCCACCACTTACCCGAGGGCCGTCGAGCTCTTGAAGAAACGATACACGAAACCACCCAATGAGATACACGCTCGTTACCTCCTCGCTACACGACGTCGGCAGTCGGGCGAAACCATGGAGGACTACGCCAATGAGCTCCTGCAGCTTGCCAGGGGTTGCGATTGTAAAGACGTATCAGTCGAACAATACATGTACGACCTCGCCCGAGACGCGTTCGTAGCAGGGGTAGGGTCCTCGTACATCCGGCTTAAGTTACTGGAGAAAGGGAACCTCAACTTGACCCAAGCGATGGAGATGGCTGAGATGCTGGAAGCAGCGTCGAAAAGCTTGGCTCTGTACCCCGAGGACCACGTGGAGACAACGTGGCAAGAGCAAGCTCAAATCCCTCCTCGCCCCGCGGGCTCGCGCTCCCATATCGATCCGACGACGGCGGCAGCTCCAGGCGGCCAGCGATGCTATTTTTGCGGTGGGGCCAAGCATCCACGGCAACAGTGTCCGGCAAAAACGGCAATCTGCAGCCAGTGCGGTAAAAATGGCCACTATGGTAAAGTTTGCAGGTCGAAGTCCAAAAACGGCAGTGCAGCTTGTAACCCTCCAGAGCGGAGACAATCTCCTTCGGCGTTGCAGTACCAACGAGGTCCGACCACGTGCGAATCCAGGACGGCGCCATCGTGGCTGACGGAGGAGGAGGAAGACCACCAGGAGTCGCTACGTTTGGCGCCCTCGCCCACGTGCGATTCATGGGGGCGGCCATCATGGTCCACGACGACTAGGAGCGACCAGCAGGGGTCCTCAGCATCAACATCGGCGGCATGCAGTGACGCCCAGGGGCCAACGGTGGCGTCGATCTCCCTGGACCAGACAAAGCACCACAGGCTTGAGAATTCCATGATGGATATCAAGGTAAATGGTCGTACTGTGAATTGTCTGTTTGACAGTGGGAGCACCGAGAGTTTCATACACCCTGACACTGCTAAAAGGTGTGGACTCCGGGTTCTACCTGCCAAGCAGACAATTTCCATGGCATCACGGTCCCGGTCTGTACCGATCCAAGGACGATGTATGGTAACTCTAGAGGTACAGGGCACAATTTACGAGCAATACAGGCTCCTTGTGTTACCTCACCTTTGTGCGCCAATTCTCCTCGGACTAAATTTTATGGTCCACATGAAGAGTGTGATCCTACAGTACGGTGGGCCACTCCCTTCACTGGCAGTAGGGAATCAGCCGCAGCCTCCAAATTGCCCAAAGCGCCCCGCATGCAATCTTTCCACTCTGAAAATCACTACACCATCCTTATTTAAGAATCTGGTACCAGGCTGCAAGCCCATCGCTACTAAGAGTAGGCGTTACAGCGCTGAAGACCGGATCTTTATTAGATCTGAGGTTCAGCGGCTCCTCAAGGAAGGGATCATACAGGCCAGTGCTAGTCCGTGGAGAGCGCAGGTCGTGGTAGTCAAAAGCGGGAACAAACCTCGGATGGTCATCGACTACAGTCAGACCATTAACCGTTATACGCAGCTGGATGCGTATCCTCTCCCGCGCATTTCTGATATGGTCAATCAGATTGCGCAGTACCGAGTGTTCTCTACCATAGACCTTAAGTCCGCCTACCATCAACTCCCCATCCGCCCAGAGGACCGACAATATACGGCTTTTGAGGCGGATGGTCGTCTATACCATTTTCTCAGGGTTCCATTTGGTGTCACCAATGGGGTCTCGGTCTTCCAGCGTGCTATGGACCGAATGGTGGACCAGAACGGGTTGCGGGCTACCTTCCCGTACCTGGATAACGTCACCATCTGCGGCCATGACCAGCAGGACCATGACACGAATCTCCAACACTTTCTGCGCACTGCATCTCGCCTGAATCTGACCTATAACAGGGAGAAGTGCGTATTCCGTACGCGCAGGTTAGCCATCCTTGGATACGTGGTGGAAAACGGGGTCATTGGCCCTGATCCAAACCGTATGCACCCCCTTACTGAACTTCCCTTGCCCGCTAGCACGAAAGCACTGAGGAGATGCCTCGGGTTCTTTTCGTATTATGCGCAGTGGGTCCCCAACTACGCGGACAAAGCTCGTCCGCTCATCAAGTCCACGACCTTCCCACTCACGCCGGAGGCCCAATTGGCCTTCAAGGCTTTGAAAAGCGACATTTCGAAAGCCACGATGCACGCGGTGGATGAATCCATCCCTTTCCAGGTGGAGAGTGATGCATCTGATTTCGCCCTAGCCGCCACACTAAACCAGGCAGGCAGGCCCGTCGCGTTCTTTTCCCGCACCCTTCAAGGCCCCGAAATTCAGCACTCAGCGGTGGAGAAGGAGGCTCAGGCCATTGTGGAGGCAGTCAGACACTGGCGCCATTACCTGGCGGGGAAGCGGTTCACTCTGATCACGGATCAACGATCCGTGGCGTTTATGTTCAGTAACACGCAGAGGGGCAAGATCAAGAACGATAAGATCTTGCGGTGGAGAATTGAGCTCTCCACCTATAATTACGATATTATGTATCGTCCAGGGAAGCTCAATGAGCCCTCGGATGCCCTCTCACGCGGAACATGCGCCATCATGCAGGAGGACCGCTTGAAGGCCCTCCACAATGACCTGTGTCATCCTGGAGTCACCCGACTCTACCACTTCGTCAAAGCCCGCAACCTGCCCTACTCGGTGGAGGATGTCAGGTCAGTGACGAGAAGCTGTCGGATTTGCGCAGAATGCAAACCGCACTTTTATCGACCAGACCGGGCACAATTGGTCAAGGCCACTCGCCCTTTTGAGAGGCTGAGTGTGGATTTTAAGGGCCCCCTTCCCTCAACGGACCGGAACGTCTATTTCCTCAATATAATAGATGAGTACTCCCGGTTCCCGTTTGTTGTCCCCTGTGCGGACACGTCGACTGCCACCGTGATTAAGGCATTTAGTGAGCTTTTTACCCTGTTCGGGTACCCCTGCTATATTCATAGCGACAGGGGCTCGTCGTTCATGAGCAACGACTTGAGGCAATTCCTGCTCTCATTCGGGATTGCCTCTAGTAGAACCACGAGCTACAACCCTAGGGGTAACGGACAGGTGGAAAGGGAGAATGCTACAGTCTGGAAGGCTGTCCTACTGGCACTGAAATCCAGGGGCCTTCCAGTCTCCCGTTGGCAGGAGGTCCTTCCAAATGCGCTCCATTCTATCCGCTCCCTCCTGTGTATGGCAACCAATGCTACTCCCCACGAGAGGATGTTCTCATTCCCTCGGAAGTCGTCCTCGGGGATCTCATTACCAGCCTGGTTGACGTACCCAGGACCCGTCCTTCTGCGGCGACATGTGAGGGCTCGCAGGTCCGACCCCTTGGTCGAACCGGTCCAACTCCTCCACGCCAACCCTCAGTATGCCTGTGTGGCATATCCTGACGGGCGAGAGGACACTGTCTCCATTCGAGACCTGGCGCCCGCAGGGGACGTAGCAACTCCTGTCGCTCCCATACCCCCTGTCACGAATCCCCTACTACTTATTTCATCCCCAGACGTGGCGCGGTCAGCACCGGGGCCAGTGCATAACAGTTATACTCCCATGTACAGCTTGCCTGAGACTCGGAGATCGGCGCCACCACAGAAGGTTCCAGGATCCCCTGCACCATCGCCTCACCAGGGCCAACCGGCCCGGGAGTCCTTGAGGGGACAGCCGGACGCTGTTTTGGAGAGAACGCCACCGCAAGCACCTGCTCCGGTTTCGCAACCGGTGTTGAGGAGATCACAGCGACGGTGCGGTCCTCCAGACCGTCTGGACTTGTGAATTTTGTACATATATGACCTGTTTTTTGCACCCCGCCGGCCTTTGTTTTTCAAGGAGGGGTGAATGTGGTGAACCATTGTTGGTTACCACTGGGGGTTGTTCTTATGTTACTGTTGGGTTAGGGTGTTGTCACTGTGGGGGTTGTATAATGTTGTTGGGTTAGGGTGTTTACCTGTGGTAAATGTTATTATGGCACATCCCGGTGGGGCCCCGCCTCCGGAGGAGAGGTATAAGACCCTCTGCTCCGGCAGGACCCCTCCAGTCTGAACTGGTGTACTCGTGTTAGTTAGTTCCATTGTTTGATAATAAAAGCCTTCGATAACTGAAGCCTTGTTCCACGTGCTTGATTGTCGCGCATCACCCCTTCATCATTTTATAAGCCTCTATTAAGTCTCCCCTCAGCCTCCTCCCCTCCAGAGAGAACAGCCCTAGCTCCCTCAACCTTTCCTCATAAGACCTACCCTCCAAACCAGGCAGCATCCTGGTAAATCTCCTCTGCACTCTTTCCAGCGCTTCCACATCCTTCTTATAGTGAGGTGACCAGAACTGCACACAATATTCCAAATGTGGTCTCACCAAGGTCCTGTACAGTTGCAGCATAACCCCACGGCTCTTAAACTCCAACCCCCTGTTAATAAAAGCTAACACACTATAGGCCTTCTTCACAGCTCTACCCACTTGAGTGGCAACCTTTAGAGATCTGTGGATATGGACCCCAAGACCTCTCTGTTCCTCCACAGTCTTCAGAACCCTACCTTTGACCCTGTAATCCACATTTAAGTTAGTCTTACCAAAATGAATCACCTCACATTTATCAGGGTTAAACTCCATTTGCCATTTTTCAGCCCAGCTTTGCATCCTATCTATGTCTCTTTGCAACCTACAACAACCCTCCACCTCATCCACTACTCCACCAATCTTGGTGTCATCAGCAAATTTACTGATCCACCCTTCAGCCCCCTCCTCCAAGTCATTAATAAAAATCACAAAGAGCAGAGGACCAAGCACTGATCCCTGTGGCACTCCGCTAGCAACCTGCCTCCAGTCCGAAAATTTTCCATCCACCACCACCCTCTGTCTTTATCTGTGTTAGTAATATACTCAATATTTGCCCTATTTTATTTAAACTGGGGAAACAAGTGACTGTTGCATGGATAGAATCTAAAACATGACCTGCATTTGGCAACTATGTAGTGTGCTTATTTGCTCTTGGGTACAAATTCCATTAGTTCAGCTGCTATATTGTAAATGGAAATATTAAGAGGGAGAATTACTAACATTAAATATCTTAATCTCAGCTGCTTCCACCTGACCAGTGTCGGTTAAGTAATTTTTATATTCCATCTATTATTAGTGAATGAGAGATAAAATTGCACATTTTAGGTTTTTGCATTATACACTCATTTCATGTCTTCTAAAGTTACCTATTAAATTTACCTATTAATAATTTCCTGCCTGACATCTGCTTAACTAATGGTTCAGTCTAGGGATCATAGTAGGTTGGTGCAAAAGGTTGGATCTCAGGGGATAAAGGGGCAGGTGGCTAGATGGGTGGAGAACTGGCTTGGTCACAGAAGACAGAGGGTGGTAGTGGAAGGGTCTTTTTCCAGCTGGATGCCTGTGACTAGTGGTGTTCCGCAGGGCTCTGTATTGGGACCTCTGCTGTTTGTGATTTATATAAATGATCTGGAAGAAGGTGTAACTGGGGTGATCAGTAAGTTTGCGGATGACACAAAAATGGCTGGACTTGCAGATAGTGAGGAACATTGTCAGAGGCTACAGAAGGATATAGATAGGCTGGAAATTTGGGCAAAGAAATGGCAGATGGAGTTCAATCCAGATAAATGCGAAGTGATGCATTTTGGTAGAACTAACGTAGGGGGGAGCTATACGATAAATGGCAGAACCATAAAGGGTGTAGATACGCAGAGGGACCTGGGTGTGCAAGTCCACAGATCCTTGAAGGTGATGTCACAGGTGGAGAAGGTAGTGAATAAGGCATATGGCATGCTTGCCTTTATAGGACGGGGCATAGAGTATAAAAGTTGGGGTCTGATGTTGCAGTTGTATAGAACGTTGGTTCGGCCGCATTTGGAATACTGCACCCAGTTCTGGTCGCCACACTACCAGAAGGATGTGGCGGCTTTAGAGAGAGTGCAGAGGAGGTTTACCAGGATGTTGCCTGGTATGGAAGGGCTTAGTTATGAGGAGAGATTGGGTAAACTGGGGTTGTTCTCACTGGAAAGACGGAGGATGAGGGGTGACCTAATAGAGGTGTATAAAATTATGAAAGGCATAGATAGGGTGAACGGTGGGAAGCTTTTTCCCAGGTCGGTGGTGACGTTCACGAGGGGTCATAGGTTCAAGGTGAAGGGGGGGGAGGTTTAACACGGATATCAGAAGGATGTATTTTACAAAGAGGGTGGTGGGGGCCTGGAATGCGCTGCCGGGCAAGGTGGTGGAGGCGGACACACTGGGAACGTTTAAGACTTATCTCGATAGCCACATGAACGGAGTGGGAATGGAGGGATACAAAAGAACGGTCTAGTTGGGACCAGGGAGTGGCGCGGGCTTGGAGGGCCGAAGGACCTGTTCCTGTGCTGTATTGTTCTTTGTTCTATAACTGAGAACTAATGCACCATATACAATACTAAAACTGTCACATGCAATCATCTTTCATGGAAGGTGGATTGATAGGCACTATTATCAAGAAAAGGCACATCAAATGGAATTTGGCTTATTTGATCTATACCATGCACTCTGTTACAGTTCCTGTAGAGACCCATAGCTTTAAAAAAAATTCAAGGGGTGTCCCATGATGTAAGCACGTAAGTGGCTGCATTTTCGCGAGCTCTGGTGCTACTCATCTTTTAATTCTTTTTTATCCTGATGCAGAACTCATAATATTATTTGATCCTGATGTTTATAATCTGTGCTGTGTTTCTGAAAGACCCTGATTAAACTTTGGTGATGGAGAGCTGAGTTAAGTCAAGAAAATGTTTCCATATCTAAGCTCATCATCATGGTGACATGAATCACCTGGGACTCATATCCAGTTAGCTACTGTAGACAAATATATTTAGTGAATGAAAGACTTGACTAGAAATGTAGTTGTTCTATCCAATGGGGAAGAAATTCAATGTGCTGCAAAAAACTTACTTTCAATCAAAATTTTTTAAAAGCTGGCTGTTTCGTAGTGAGCAGCAATGCTAGTTTTATGCCAAAGCAGTAAATTGAAAATCCACTCCAATAGGTGTTAACAGACTGTTAAATTGATGTTGGTTTTCATTGCTTTGCAGCAATATGTTGGGTGTATTCAGAGAACTGGTTGCAGTTCAGCCCGGTAATTGCCATCTGATCAAAGGAATTGGTATGTACTTCTGTTATTTACTTCCAGCTGTAAAAAGAGAATTTGCAAAAATTGAAAGGAAAAATTACCAGGATTAATATTACCAGGATGCTGCCTGGTTTGGAGCGTAGGTCTTATGAGGAAAGGTTGAGGGAGCTAGGGCTTTTCTCTTTAGAGCGGAGGAGGTTGAGAGGCGACTTAATAGAGGTTTATAAGATGATGAGGGGGATTGATAGAGTGGACGTTCAGAGACTATTTCCTCGGGTGGATGTAGCTGTTACTAGGGGGCATAACTATAAGGTTCGTGGTGGAAGATATAGGAGGGATGTACGAGTGTTATGGGAAAAATCCACTAGTCGTCAGAACTCGAGATTCAAAAAACACAATTTATTCAACGGAGCTCCGGGAGACAAGGCACATGTCAGTAGTAGACCTTCTCTCAGTAAAATGTCAGGAGCGGTCCATCTTTATACTCTTTACACAATAGATGGACCGGTGATTTGAACATTATCACATCGTTTTAGGCAGATACAAACAGATACAGACATTTAACATAGTATTGTTCTCATGAATGGATACATTTCCTATGTCTGTATCTATCAACGGATGGTTTCGGCTCATTCAGGTGTTAATTGGTTTCCCCGCATTCATATTTTCCCGCTCTTCCTATGGCTAATCTATTCCCTTTGTCTCGGGTTTTCCTTATCTAAAAGATGTCTCGACCCTTTGGCTTGGCTTCCTGAGCTGTTTGTTTACTTTAAGTCACTGTCTGTGATTTAGAAATGGCTTGTCTGTTAGGTTTGATTTAAAGTGATCTTTGTATCAGTGGAAGCCGGTGTCTGCTTTATGGCTCCTTTCCCAGTTAACTCTTTATGTGCCAGGCAGTCATTTTAAAGTGTGCTTGCCTTACATTTTCCCCTTACAGTCCCTCCTTTTGGTCGGATTATAGCTTCAACAACCCCCAGACCAACAATTATACATTCACATATACAAATTTTCGTTCTTCTCTCCTTCTTTGTTTCTTTCGATGTCTTCATTTCTTCCGATGTCTTCAGGGATCTTCATTAGGGGCTCTTCTTCGATGTACACACTGGCTCCTGGCACAATTCTTGTCAACATTATTTTAAAACAGACTTTAAGGCATCCAACAGTCAGACAACAGACAATTATAATGACAATGAGTATGACCAATCCATGGAACAGGTACGACTCCCAGGACTCCCCCACCAGCCATGCCAACCAACTACGTCCTCTCTTGGGTCCCTGTCTGAAGTTATCAAGTTGTTTCCTGATGTCATTGATGACCTGTGTAATGTGTAAGACTCATCTGTGACATGGGTTATGCATTTGTTGCCTATGATTGCACATACTCCCCCTTGTTGTGCTAACTGGTAGTCCACTGCGTATCGTGTCTGCTGTGCATACAATCTCAGTTCAGCCATTTCTTGGTTAACAGCCTCCAGTGCCTTTGAAGTGCTGTTTCCCAGGACTGTTAGTCCACAAACAATATGGTTTCTATTCTTTGCTCCAATTACCCCGGCTGACCCCCCCAGAGATAAAGCTCCAAGGAACCCATATCCCAGTGAGGATCCCAGTGTACCCGGGGCTTCCCAGTCAGCACAGAATTCCCTACTAATAGCCCGAGTTACTATTCTCCTCCGAATGTACCCCTTCTGAGGGCATAGAACAGTCAGTGGTCCGATTGTTCCTACCGCAAAACGGTTTGGGAGGTTTGGTGTTTCTGTCATGTAGGTACCATTGAAGAGGAACACATATCCCTTCTTAGCCCGGTAACACTTAGTGTCCCGATTATGAGTTTGCTCATACTGCCAATTGTTCAGTTTATTTGGCTTCCCGTTTGATTCCACCACCTGGTAAGTATCAAAGGGGTATGTCCATTTGGCTGAGCTTACATGAGTTCCATTGCATTGCCCACAAATAAGCTGTCTTCCCGCGGTTATATTTAAACATTTCCGTTCGTCACAAATACAAGTAATCTGTCCCTTGTTAATCCGACAATGTTGACGGACACACTGTGTCTGTACACAAGAATCATTCTTAGGGACTAAGGCATAGGCACATCCCCATCCCTGCCCCGTAAAACAAAGCGGATAGCTTGCAGTATCTGAACAAGCTTTTCCTCCCACCTGTTGGGACCCCCCGCACACAGGATCTGTGGGGTTTACAAGTCCCACACACCTCCCCTGTATACCTTTTTTATATTTGCCAATTTGTCCCTTACAGGGTGTATCTGATGTATCTACAGTATATAAGTCCTGAGGGGTCCGCCCAGGGGTGGCTACAAATAGGGCTTCTACAGATTGTGTTAACGGGTAACATACAGTTCGATTCCCGTGTAAGTGTATGTGAGCTTTGTAAAACAAGTTATCTTCCAGCCCAGTTAAAATTACAGTTGCCACAATGCAAAATAATACAGTTACATACGCGATTACATACATATCCGCACCAGTCATATATCAAACTTAACACTATAATTCAATCTTTACAAATTATTTTATCTATTAACCCGCGCACGCCGGCCGCTCTTGCTTGCAGTCTTTGCCTGTGTTGAGGAAAGCAGTTCTGTTAGTTCATCAATTTAGCTACTTATCTCCTCTGTATAATTTCAGCTGCGTCCAGTGCTTCCAGACACCTTTCCCTCTTATGTCTATACAGGCACAGGTGTCCCCACTAATTATAATTTCATATGGCCCATTTCACTTTGGTGCAAACCCTGGTTTGTCGGGTAATGTTTTCACTAGGACGCGACTTCCCGCTGTTGGGATGTCAGGGAGCATTTCAAGCTTTCCCTCTGCATCTTTTATTTCCTGATTGTCCTTTACCAATTTGCGCATCCCTTTTAGCTGGGTGCTCAGGTCCAGAACGTATCTCCTGATTTTATCTTTTAGTGGACCGACATCGGTCCCACCTGTTATGATGCTTTCTGGTAATTGCATTGCCCGTCCTGTCATTAGCTCATAAGGGGTTAATCCGGTTGTCCGGTTCGTGGTAGCTCTTAATTTCATTAGTATAGTGGGCAATACCTCTGTCCACCTTCTCCCTGATGTTTGTATGGCTTTAGCTAGTGCATTATACATTTAACTATATATCCCCCTTCCATAGAAAGCTTAGTGTGAATTAAATAACACTTTGTACTGGCCTTTTTTGGCTGCAGCTGGACATCTATTCATTTGTATGTAATCTTATCAAAAGATATCGCTTTCCCCATTAAAATCACATGCCATACAGCTCTGATCTTTATATGATGTACTCTTACATTATCTCTAATTTGATCATTTGTTTGCGTGCAAGTGCCGCACCACAGTACTTCACAAAATAATTATGTTTTTATCAATACACAATATATAGTATATAAATATATCATACAAAGTTGGTTAAGGCTTTTCAGGATTTGATGTTATTCTTGTGTCTGTATGGCAGTGCTATACTGTATAATAAAAATAATCAAGCGGCAGTTGTATCATACCACTTTACACATCGTAACCGTGATATCCAAACCCTTTTAATTCAAGCCGTTTCCATTTTTAAACTGAGCTCCAGGTCAAAACCCCCGCACACTAGGAAAAATAACAGGCGCCGAATCAAAATCAAAGTAGGTACAATCATTTGATTAGGAACGTTTTGGTTTCTTAACTGGCTAGATTTTAAACTTTGCAGTGTTTTTATATTTGGCAAACCTTGAACAATAGATGGCACATGAAATTCCGACGTCAGTATATAATTTTAACCAGTTCAGAATACTAAACTATCCGACGTTCGTAAATCGCGATATTCTGCGATTAATACTGTATTTCACTGACTTGATATACTTTAAACTGACTCATAGACAATATATTTACCTTCGTCTTTTGTTCCTGCTTTTCTACCTTTCCACAAAGTTACTTATTTTCTTCTCTTAACTTCTCAACTAACTCTTATAATTTCTACTTCAAGACAAAGGAAAGAGCACATGGTTCCTTCCAAGGTTCAAATCCTTTCTTAACATTAAAACAAACAACAACAAAACATCCATGCAACCACTTTGTTTAAACACACACAGACACACATGGAAGCTTCCAAAAGTCATTCCACAGCACATCCTTTTTCATTCAAACTTAACATTTCAAACTGGGATGAGAGTTAAACATTCAAAGAGAATACAGAACGTTGATTAAGACAGTCGCTTTTATTCTTCTTTCTTCCAAACTGTAATTAACTCAAAGCAGAAGTAAATTGAAATCTTATCACTTTAATCTTTAACAGTTTTAACACTCCCCCAGCCCCACTGAGGCTAAACCAAGGTGCAATGCACTGCACCCACTGCCTGCAACAAACATTCCACAGGAACAAACAGGCTTCTCCAGCTCCCTGCTCTCAATCTAATACAACAACAACCACCTACATTCGACAAGCTACCAGATCTCACAAACACACTGAATTACAAAAACTAAGATCTCTCCTGTCCACCTCCAGGTATGCCACTAGCCCATTCTACCAATTCATCGTAATCTTGGGACATAATAATTCCCATTCTTAGAATGAGCTGGTGAGCACTAGAGAGTCCATCCTTAAAAGCCTGGATGGAACGCTCGATCCCCTCGACGTGGATTCCCTTGTCCTCAGCACTCTTGGTATACCCGGAACAGTCGTTCCCCGTACTCAGAAGCTCCTTCTCCTTTTAGCTGCTTTGTGGTGGTAATCCTGCTCCAGTTAGTGGGAGCATTCCCTAAGACCCTCTGAATTTCTTCTTTAAACTGTAAGAAGGGTGCCTGTTGGGCATCTAACTCTGCTGTTAGGGGAATTACATGTGTCCACCGTCCCCCATTATAATCCTGTGCTATAGGGGCAGCGGGTCCACCTACTACCTGCCTCCATTTATCCGCTGGACAGGCTGCCCTGACCAGCTGGTGTACGTCTCTTAGGTGTAATTGGTGTCCTACCCAGATCATGTCTAATTCTTCCCAGAATGTAGTGTTCGCGCTTCTAGGTTGTAATTTGCCCAGGGAAGCCATTATCTACTGTCTCTCACCTGGGGTAAAGGGTTTATAATTTGCCTTTGGTTGCGCTGCTGTTCCCCCTTGGGTTATTGGTGCTAAGTTGTGTTCTAGCGCTTCCCATTCCTCTGAGGGGCGGTTGGTCCTTGCTGGGTAGACTCATAAGAAGGTAGAGGATCAGTTTCCCCTCCCCACTGCCTTTCTAAAACCTGATTTTGCTTTTCCAGTTCCCTCACTCGGGATTCTAATTCTCTAATCCTTTCTTTATCTTCACTCCACTTCTTAGTAGAGGCAACTACTTGCTCAATTAGACCTGCTAACTGATGTGTTAACATTACTCCTATTTTCTTTGTTTTGTTTCTTTTTTCTTTATCTATCCACTCTCTCTGCTGCTGCAAGGTTTGAGAAGTATCCCAGCCATCTTTTTGCATTCTCTTTATTAACTCCTTCCTGTCTGTCATGTACATTTCAATCAGGGAACCTGCAGATCCCCTTTTAACTTCACTATCTGCCATTTCGCAGATTTCCCTAACCCCGGCCATGATTATTCTTTAGCAAAGTGTGCTCTCTACCGTAGGGACTTCACTACCCCCGGCCACTATTGCTATTTTCACACCGTGTTTCACTGCCGTTACAGGGTTTCAAGTTATACTCACGGCTTCCACGATTACCACTTCGGCAACGTGCTTCTCCACCGGAGTCCGGTTTAGGTCAGAGTTGATCAAACTCCTGTTCCGCCCCGCTTTTCACAACATTGACAGTACAGTTCCCAACTTTTCAATACTTTCATGCAATCAGATGGCAACTCTGTGTCTGTTCGCCATGACAGAGTTTGATGTTAAACCGACTTCTGCCCCTTGTGCTTCACAATCCTTAGTGCCCTTGGTGTCTCTCACTCACTTCAATTCCTGACCTTCACGTGGCAGATTTCTGCTCTTAATAGCCAGTCTAAGGCAGAGATTTTGAGACAGGCACTACCTTGTCCTTTTGTCGATCAGCACAAATCACAGTTACTTATTACTATCAGCAGTTAGTACTTATCACTATAACAAATACACAGTACAAATACCCTTTTGGTTTCCCCCTTGTAAACTGTATTTTTTGATCCAGTCTGACTCTCACAGATTCTGCGATCTCTACCCCGGTTGCGATCGTGGCCAATCTATCTCACCAGTAATAGGATCCTGCCGACTACACCAATTTGTTGTGGGAAAAATCCACAAGTAGTCAGACCTCGAGATTCAGAAAACACAATTTATTCAACGGAGCTCCAGGAGACAAGGCACATGTCAGTAGTAGACCTTCTCTCAGTAAAATATCAGGAGCGGTCCATCTTTATACTCTTTACACAATAGATGGACCGGTGATTTGAACATTATCACATCGTTTTAGGCAGATACAAACTGATACAGACATTTAACATAGTATTGTTCTTATGAATGGGTACATTTCCTATCAATGGTTGGTTTCGGCTCATTCAGGTGTTAATTGGTTTCCCCGCATTCATATTTTCCCGCTCTTCCTATGGCTAATCTATTCCCTTTGTCTCGGGTTTTCCTTATCTAAAAAATGTCTCGACCCTTGGCTTGGCTTCCTGAGGTGTTTGTTTACTTTAAGTCACTGTCTGTGATTTAGAAATGGCTTGTCTGTTAGGTTTGATTTAAAGTGATCTTTGTATCAGTGGAAGCCGGTGTCTGCTTTATGGCTCCTTTCCCAGTTAACTCTTGATGTGCCAGGCAGCCATTTTAAAGTGTGCTTTCCTTACATTTTCCCCTTACAACGAGGTAGGTTCTTTACTCAGAGAGTGGTTGGGGTGTGGAATGGACTGCCTGCTGTGATAGTGGAGTCGGACACTTTAGGAACTTTCAAGTGGTTATTGGATAGGCACATGGAGCACACCAGAATGATAGGGAGTGGGATAGCTTGATCTTGGTTTCGGAAAAGGTTCGGCACAACATCGTGGGCTGAAGAGCCTGTACTGTGCTGTACTGTTCTATGTTCTTATAAAATATCAAACATGGATTATGCCAAGATTTGGCTTCATGGGCCTCATATATATATATATATATATATGCAAATGTAGTAGCAGTTGGCAATAACTGTTTTGAAAAGACTGTTCCTGAGCAGCATCTGTCAGATAGTAGTACACAGTAGAAAATAAAGGGGCAAAGAGCGTGTACGGGAATAAGTTAGCAGACAACATAATAAAGGTGGGTGGGGCTGATTAGGGAGCAAATGAAGGAGGTCTTGTGGAGACAGGGCACTTGTCTTGAGTAGTGAATGGTGTCACTGTTTCCGTAAAGGAAGGAAATACTAGAGAAATTGGACTAGATTCAGGAGTTAATTAAAGTTAGTACTGTCCAAAGTAGAAAATCCACTTGATCCAGATAAGATACATCCTAGATTGCTGAGGGAAGCAAAGGTAGAGATAGTATCTGCCCACAATCTTTTAATCGTCCTTGGACATGGGACTGATACTAGAGGGAAAAACCTGTTTAACAAAAAGACAACCTGTTTCTTAAAAAAAGGCAAAAAGCCAATCAGCCTGTCGTCAGTGATGAACAGAAGTTTAGACAATAAACTGTCACTTAGAAAAATGTAGGCTATTAAATGATTGTCAACATGGGTTTATTAAAGTTAAATTGTGTTGGACTATGCTGAGGTTTTTTGAAAGGGTGCATTAGCCACGCTAAATTCTCCCTCAATGTACCTGAACAGGTGCCGGAATGTGGCGACGAGGGGATTCTCACAGTAACTTCATTGTAGTGCTAATGTAAGCCTACTCGTGACTAAAAAATATATTTTTTTTAAAATGGGTTTATTAACGTTAAATTGTGTTCGACTATCCTGAGGTTTTTTGTTTGAGGTTAGAGTGTGCGTAAAAGTAATGAGATTGGTGTGCATATTGATGCGCGATTAAATCACTCGGGAGGCTGGATCGTACCCGGGAAATAAAGGCTTTTATTAGTAACAAGAATGGAGCATACTGCATAACGATACAATCCCAGACTAAAGGGTCACCAGGCAGTGCAGTGACCTTTATACTCCTACAGGTAGGCGGAGCCAACCGGAGTGTACCACAGAACAATACCAACAGGTAGAACACCCCAACCCTAACCCCAACAGTGACAACAGTAACATATGTACAAGTACCCATAGTGCTAACCATCTATGGTTCAGTACCCATAGTGGTAACCATCTATGGTTCACCACATTCACCCCTCCTTTAAAACAAAGGCCGGTGGGGCAAAAAAACAGTACGAACTGTCCATATATTCACAAGTTCAGTCGTATCGGAGGGCCGCACCATCTCTACGACCTCCTCAACACTGGCGGTAGCGCCGGTTCTGGTGACCGTGATGACCCTCTCTCCAAGGCGGTGTCCAGTGACTCCTCCAGTTCCTCATGGACGGGTGGACCACGAGGTGGCGACAATCTCCTGGACTCAGGAACGCCCCGAGGTGTCGACAATCTCCTGGACTCAGGCAAGCTGCACACGGGAGTAAGAGGATTAAGTGGTGGTCCCGATACTGCCCGCGCCGTGTCAGGAGGGGAGATAAAAGGCAAGGGGTCCCTAACCAGGGGTGCGGGAGCAACGGGGGTTTCCAGGTCCCCTGCAGGCGCCAGATCTCGAATAGAGACCGTGTCCTCTCGCCCGTCAGGATATGCTACATAGGCATATTGAGGGTTGGCGTGGAGGAGATGGACCTGTTCAACCAAAGGGTCAGACTTGCGGGTCCTAACATGCCGCTGCAGGAGGACAGGTCCTGAGTACGTCAACCAAGACGGCAGTGAGGTCCCAGAGGAAGACTTCCTAGGGAAGGTAAACATCCGCTCATGTGGGGTAGCGTTGGTTGCCGTACACAGGAGGGACCGGATTGAATGGAGCGCATCAGAAAGTACCTCTTGCCAACTGGAGAATGGGAGACCCTTAGACCTCAACGCCAGTAAGACAGCCTTCCAGACTGTAGCGTTTTCTCTTTCGACCTGCCCGTTACCCCTGGGGTTGTAACTCGTAGTCCTACTTGAGGCAATCCCTTTTGAGAGCAGGTATTGCCTCAAGTCGTCACTCATAAACGACGAACCCCTATCACTGTGATATAACTGGGGTAACCAAACAGGGTGAAAAGATCCCACAATGCTTTGATAACCGTGGCAGCGGTCATGTCTGAACAGGGAATGGCAAAAGGGAATCGGGAGTACTCGTCAACCACGTTGAGGAAGTACACATTCCGATCTGTCGAAGGAAGGGGGCCCTTGAAATCAACACTCAGTCTTTCAAAAGGGCGAGAGGCTTTAATGAGGTGTGCCCTGTCAGGTCGGTAGAAGTGCGGCTTGCATTCAGCACATACCTGGCAGCTTCGAGTTATCGACCTGACATCCTCTACTGAGTAGGGTAGATTCCGGGCGTTTACAAAATGGAAGAGCCGAGTGATCCCCGGATGGCAGAGATCATTGTGGAGGGCCTGTAGCCGGTCCTCCTGCACACTTGCACATGTTCCACGTGACAGGGCATCTGAGGGTTCATTGAGCTTCCCCGGACGGTACATGATATCATAGTTGTAGGTGGAGAGTTTGATTCTCCACCTCAAGATTTTATCATTTTTGATCTTACCCCTTAACATGTTGTTGAACATGAACGCCACGGACCGCTGGTCCGTGATCAGGGTGAATAGATTTCCAGCCAAGTAATGGCGCCAATGCCGGACGGCCTCCACAATGGCCTAAGCCTCTTTTTCCACAGCGGAGTGCCGAATTTCAGGGCCTTGGAGGGTGCGAGAGAAAAAGGCGACGGGCCTGCCCGCCTGGTTAAGTGTGGCGGCCAGGGCGAAATCAGATGCATCACTCTCCACCTGGAAGGGGATGGACTCATCGACAGCGTGCATCATGGCTTTCGCAATGTCAGCTTTTATCCCTTCAAAGGCTAAGCGAGCCTCTGCTGCCAGGGGAAAAGAGGTAGACTTTATGAGCGGACGGGCTTTGTCCGCATAATTGGGACCCCACTGTGCGTAATACGAAAAGAAGCCTAAGCATCTTCTCAGTGCTTTGATGCTAGTGGGTAGGGGAAGTTCAAGGAGGGGACGCATATGGTCTGGATCAGGGCCGAGGACCCCGTTTTCCACCACGTATCCGAGAATTGCTAGGCGGCGCTTGCTGAATACACACTTCTCCCTATTGTAGGTCAGATTCAGGCGAGACGCAGTGCGTAAAAACTTCAGGAGATTGGCATCGTGGTCCTGCTGGTCATGGCTGCAGATAGTGACGTTGTCCAGGTACGGGAAGGTGGCCCGTAGCCCTTTTTGGTCCACCATTCGGTCCATTGCATGCTGGAAGACCGAGACCCCATTCGTGACGCCAAAGGGGACCCTTAAGAAGTGGTAGAGACGACCATCCGCCTCAAAGGCCATATATTTTCGGCACTCTGTGCGAATGGGGAGCTGGTGATAAGCTGACTTCAAGTCGATGGTGGAGAACACCCGGTACTGCGCAATCTGGTTGACCATGTCAGATATGCGCGGGAGAGTGTACGCGTCCAGCTGCGTGTATCTATTAATGGTCTGACTATAGTCTATGACCATCTGGGGCTTGTCTCTAGTTTTAACCACCATGACTTGTGCTCTCCATGGGCTAGTGCTAGGTTGAATGATCCCTTCCCTGAGGAGCCGCTGAACCTCAGATCGAATAAAGATCCGATCCTCAGCGCTGTAACGCCTGCTCTTAGTTGCGATGGGCTTGCAGCCTGGCACGAGATTCTCAAATAAAGATGGCGGGGTGATTCTGAGTGTCGAGAGACTGCACGTGGAGCGCGCTGGGCAATTTGGAGGCTGCTGTTCTCCCACTGAAAGTGGAGGGAGTGGCCCATCGTACTGCAGGGTCACACTCCTCAGGTGGACCATAAAGTCTAGTCCCAGGAGTATCAGAACGCAAAGGTGCGGTAACACGAGGAGCCTGAAGTTCTCATAAACTGTGCCCCGCACCGTTAGGTTTACCACGCAGCTCCCAAGAACGGTAACAGATCGGGACCTCAACGCCATAGAAATTGTCTGTCTGACAGTCTGTACTCGGAGACCGCACCGTTTCACGGTGTCAGGATGAATGAAACTCTCCGTGCTCCCGCTGTCAAACAGACAATGTATTAGGCGTCCGTTTACCTCTATGCCCATCATGGACTTGTCGAGTCTGTGAGGCTTGGCCTGGTCCAGGATGATTGACGCCACCGTTGAGTCTTGAGTGCAACTGCAGGCAGCTGAGATGGTTGATGATGATGACCCCTGCTGGTTGTCTGCGGTCGGTGCCGACCAAAATGGCTGCGCCCATGGATCGCACATGGTCGATGGCGTTGAAAGTGGTGGCACTCGCAGGTCGCACGTGTCTTGCGTCGTCGTCCTCAGGAATGGCGGCGCTCGTGAATCGCACGTGGCGGAAGACCTCGACGAAGCCAGAGACAAGGAGACAGATTCTGGAGAATCACACGCCGCACTGCTTGGCTTCGAGGGTGGATTAGCTCTGCACACTTTAGCATAGTGCCCTTTCTTCCCACACGCGGAGCAAAATACCGTTCTGGCCGGACATCGCTTACGAGGGTGCTTTGCCAATCCACAGAAATAGCACCGTGGGCCTCCCGGAGCCGCCGCCGCCGTCAGGTCCGAGGTTGAAAGCACGATCGCGCAGTTCCTCAGAGCCGCTGGGTAGAGTTGAGTCGGTGGCTGTACTTGCCACGATGTTCCCACATGGTTGGTGGGGCAAGTTTCAAGACTTCTGGAGGCCGTTTCCATCGCATCAGCCAATTCCACCGTCTTAGCTAGGTCTAAGTTACCTTGCTCTAGCAGCCGCAGGCGAATATAGGATGAGCCGATATCCGCCACGAACGCATCTCGGATCAAATCATTGGTATACTGGGTCGCCGACACTGGCTTGCAATTGCAGGCTCTGGCGAGCTGCTGAAGTTCGCGCAGGTACAGTCCCGTCGTTTCGCCGGGCTGCCGCCGTCGAATGGCTAGTAGGTGTCGAGCATGAATCTCGTTTGGCGGTTTGTTGTACAGTTTCTTAAGTAGTTCGAAGGCCCCTTTGTAGTCTTGGGCATCGCGGATTGTTGAATATACAGTGTCGCTTACCCTTGCGTGGAGGACCTGCAATCTATCGGCGTCGCTTTGAATGGCTGTTGAGGCGTCGATATAGTCTTGGAAACACTTCAACCAATGGTCGAAAGTGTTCGACGCTCCAGCTGCACGCGGATCTAAGGTAAGCCGATCGGGTTTTAACATTTGCTCCATGGTTTTTTTTTCTTTTCAATCAAAAATTGTTACTAATAAAATTGATGCGCGATTAAATCACTCGGGAGGCTGGATCGTACCCGGGAAATAAAGGCTTTTATTAGTAACAAGAATGGAGCATACTGCATAACGATACAATCCCAGACTAAAGGGTCACCAGGCAGTGCAGTGACCTTTATACTCCTACAGGTAGGCGGAGCCAACCGGAGTGTACCACAGAACAATACCAACAGGTAGAACACCCCAACCCTAACCCCAACAGTAACATATGTACAAATACCCATAGTGCTAACCATCTATGGTTCAGTACCCATAGTGGTAACCATCTATGGTTCACCACACATATGGTCTTTGAAATGACATTTGATTAAGCACCACATAACAATAGACTTGTTAGCAAAATTGAAACCCACGAGATTCAAGGATATCTGACAACAGGGATGTGAAACTGGCTATGAGACAGAAAACAGAGTAATCGTGAATGTTTTGCTTTGGAATGGAGTGCAGAATACAATGGACCAGTATTAGCAGTACTTCCTTTCCAACCTGGATTGGGATATTTAGGGCATTGTTTCAAAGTTACCCAATGACAATGTTTTGACCATGAGGAGGATTGTAACAGTCTTCAGAATGATGAAATGGGCAGACACAAGGCAGATGTAATTTTAATGAATGGAAGTATGAAGTATTTCATTTTGGAAGGAAGAATGAAGAGAAGAAATTTAAATCAAAGACCTGAATTGCACATAAACATGCAGGCTGGAATTTTACCGACCCGCCCGCCATGGGAATCGGAATGGGTGAGGGATGGAGCATGGGAAGGCCCAATGACCTTGGGCAGCATTTTATGATTTTGGGACGAGCGAGGCTGTAAAATCTCGCCCATTGCATAAGGTTGAGAGATTGAAATTGAGAAGGTTGGATCCTAGGCTTTATCAATAAAGGCTTGGTGCGGGCGGGAAGCAAGGACATTGTGCTGAGCCTTTATAAACTACTGGCTAAGGTGGAAGATTGTGCCCAATTCTGGGTGCTATACTATAGGAAGAATATGTAGACCTTACGCAGGGTGCAGAATAGATTTTTACAATGATCCCAGGGATAAGTGACTTCAGTTATGTGCAGAAACTAGAGGAATTGGAGTTATTGACTTTGAATTAGGGACAGTTAAGGGGGAAGAAAACTGGCTCTTCCTACTGCCTCAATCATAACCCTCAATTTTGAATGATTTTATTTGGCCTCCATTTAAACTTTTTCTGAGGAGAACAATCACAGCCAAGCATAAACATAAAGCATTCCAAACACTTAAACTGTCTATCAACTTGCCTTCTCACCTTATAAAGATTTATGAATTTGTATTCCTTGCTCCATCTGCTCTTGAATCCTCAAAGTCGTATTATTTAAATGGCCTCTCCATGTTTTTCCTCTTTTTCACTTCATATTATCCCCATTAGATTGAATCTGCTTGATGCCTCCTCATTTCAGCAGTCTGTCTGTATCCACATGAAGTCTGTTCCAATGTTCTTCCCTATTTACTATATTGCCGGTTCTGTATCAATCAGTATTGGCTGTTGGACATTTTCTGAAAACAACACCTCTGCCAGATGTCTCTTAGGGGTGGCACGGTAGCACAGTAGTTAGCACTGCTGCTTCACAGCTCCAGGGACCTGGGTTCGATTCCCGGCTTGAGTCACTGTCTGTGTGGAGTTTGCACATTCTCCCCGTGTCTGCGTGGGTTTCCTCCGGGTGCTCCGGTTTCCTCCCACAGTCCAAAGATGTGTGGGTTAGGTTGATTGGCTATGCTAAAATTGCCATTAGTGTCCTGGGATGCGTAGGTTAGAGTGATTAGTGGGTAAATATGTAGGGATATGGGGATAGGGCCTGGGTGGGATTGTGGTCGGTGCAGACTTGATGGGCCGAATGGCCTCTTTCTGTGCTGTAGGGTTTCTAAGATTTCTAAGATAATATTCTGCTTCAATTGGTCTTGCAGCTTGGTTCTATGTAAATTGTAAATTTTGGTCACCGCATTATCAGAAGGACGTGGAAGCTTTGGAGAGAGTACAAAGAATGTTGCCTGGTCTTGAGGGTGTTGACTATGAGGAGAGGTTGAATGAACTAATAAACTAGGATTGTTTTCACTGGAAAGACGGAGGCTGAGGGGAGATTTGATAGAGGTCTACAAAATTATGAGAGGCATCGACAGGGTGGAGAGTCAGAGGCATTTTTCCAGGGTGGAAGTGTCAATTACAAAGGGGTACAGGTTCAAGGTTAGAGTTTAAGGGGATGGTTTTTCACGCAGAGTGGTGGGTACCTGGAACGTGCTACCAGAGGATATGGTGGAAGCAGGCACATTAGCAACATTTAAGAGGCATGTGGATGGAGACTTGAATAGGGAGGAAATGGAGGGATACGGACTGAGTGAGGGCAGAAGGTGTTTTTTTTAGTTAGGGCATCATGATCGGCACAGGCTTGAAGGGCCGAAGGGCCTGTTCCTGTGCTGTACTTTTCTTTCTTCTTTTGTTAATTGTCCTTTTATGATTATAGCGGGTACGTAAAACTTCTGAACTTATGATGTGTCATCTCATTGACCGATTTAAAACAAATATTTCCCTATTCCAGAGTATGGGTCTGAAGACATTAACATTCTCCCTGGAGGATTGGCCCTTATCAGTTCTGTAAGTCTGTATTAATTTAATAAATTGTGATTTTGTTTTCTAAAGGCAGAAGGAAACAAATATTTTAAGCTAAACAGGAGGGTCTGTTTAATGGTAGCACGTTTACCTTTCCTAGGTTTTGTCAGGGAAACGAGCAATAATTGTGCAAATGCCCTGTAATATAATATGGATTTTATTTTGAATGACCAGACAATGCTATCCATTTACTTGATAAAAATGATGTATTTAAATCTCTAAAGTGATACCATTTTACTCTTCAACACCCAGAAATAGTATTGTTTTAAAATAAATTTCTAATTTAAAAAGCTAATTAGAATTGTAATTTGACATTTGTGTGAGAGAGTTAAGAATTATCCACGCAGAAGGTGGTAATTTTAGCCCCAGGCAAGCATTTTCTTATACCTTAAATCCTCCCTTTGAAAAGCCAATTGCGGGACTTCTGCTTCCAATGCTAGTAAATAAAAAATGTTCCTGAACTACTCTGTTTATGATTTTGATTAAAGTCTTGAATGTATGCCCTTAGCCTATCGATTCTGACAAATGGGAATAGTTACCCCCAGCCTGCTTTATCAAAATGCCTTATTTTGAACATGTATATACCTCAGCCTCTTAACCTGGGGCAGGATTTCTCTCTCTTAACATATAGTAACCAGTACTTAATTTTCTCATTTAAAAGTTTGGCAAACTTTTTCAGCTAAGTTTAAAATTTCTTGGGTTTGCAGTGAGTTTTAAGTTAAATTTTGGAATTCAATTGGAAATGTTACATGGATCAACTGGTAGCATAGTTAGAATCTGTATACCACCATTCGTGTTCCCTCTGAGCTGCAGCCATGCTTTAACCTGATGTCAGTGCACAGGGCTGTCCCTTTTAAAGTTACTGCACGTGTGACCAGCCAGATTTAAAAGAGCATCTCGTTTAAATGCCTGTGCATGCCAAAAAAAAAAGAGGGTGCATTGATCACCATATTATGTTTTAACAAAACTTTGACTTTAGCTTCCATTGGTTGGTCAGCATTTCCATTATACTGTTTCAGCGCCAAGTTATTGGTATCTGTGTTTGTGCAAAATGAAAAAACAAATTTGCAGGAATAACTGTGAAGAATAATTATAATTTAAAATTCTGAAAAGTAAAGATCATTATATACCGAGATGTTTAAGTTCCATTGAACATGCTCCATCAACAGTAGGTTTTGTCTGTATAGCGTGCAAGAAGCAATACTGTATCCCAACACGTGTGACAATAATAAATCAAATCAATTATTTCTATTACTACAAGATAAAATCTCTCTTGTCTGTTCCCTATTTCTTGTTTGTATCTTTGCGTTTAAGGGGCTGAAGTTTGGATCACTGCCTAACTCTGACAGTGATCGTCCAGGGCAGATTGTCCTTGTGGATCTCAATAAACCAGTCCTGTCAGCTGTTGAACTGAGAATCAGTCGTGGGTTTGACATGGAATCCTTTAATCCACATGGGCTGAGTACATTTATAGATGAAGGTAAGTGTCAAGAAAGTAACTATTTACTTGGGAGAACTTTGGATCAGAGAAGTACTACCTTTGATAGTTTGCTAATTAACATCCGATTCATGTTGAAATTTTCCTGTTGATTGGCAATAGGAACATGGGCAGCACAGTGGTCAGCACTGCTGCCTCACAGCGCCAGGGACCTGGGTTCGATTCCCGGCTTGGGTCACTGTCTGTGTGGAGCTTGTCTGCGTGGATTTACTCTGGATGCTCCGGTTTCTTCCCACAGTCCAAAGGTTAGGTGGATTGGCCGTGCTAAATTGCCCCTTAGTGTCGAGTGGACTAACTAGGGTAAATGAATGGGGTTATGGGGATGGGGCCTTGGTGGGATTGTGGTCGGTGCAGACTTGATGGCCAAATGGCCTCCTTCTGCACTGTAGGATTCTATGATTCGATGATAACTACAAATTATAAATATTTTAATTCTTGTAAACATTCAAATTCTGTCAATATATTTAATGTCTATAGGATCATACAACAGTGTTCTTAGCTTAACACGGGTTCACTAACACTCTTTATTTGTTTCCAGATGGTGCTGTGTATGTTTTTGTTGTGAATCATCCGCGGAAAATCACCACTGTGGAGGTTTTTAAGTTTGAAGAGGACCAAAATAGTCTAAATCATTTAAAAACCATCAAACATGAACTTTTACACAGGTACAGCATGAGGAACTGCAGATGCCTGCTGCTGATCGACAGGCAATTTGATGTGAAGAGAAATTTTAAAAAGATGGTTGAATCAAAAAAATAGCTTCCACAGAAAGACCTGACCACATCCAATAGTGACAGAAATGCAGCATATATCATCAGTGTTTTGAGGTAGATGCAGATTTTTTAAATTTGAAGGTAGTCGGTACATCGTTCTGGCCACATGAATATCTGCCCAACTCGTTCTGTTGTTCAAGCTGCCTCCTGTTCCACTGCTCTATCTAGTTTCATGTTATCTACAAATTTGACCACTCTGCATTAAATTCTGAATCCAGGTTATTTTATTTAAAGCAGAAATCGTAATGCCCCACTCCATAGTTGCTCCTCACACTGACATGGCACCTAATGAGTGTTTGCATATTAAATTATCAATTTTCGGGGGTTTATCCTGAATAGCCCAAGCTTTGAGTTTAATGATTAGCCAGTTGTAAGATTATCGAGAGCCTTTTGGTAGTGCAGGTAAACTGTCCCCTTCCCACAATGTGGAGATGCCGGCATTGGACTGGGGTAAACACAGTAAGAAGTTTAACAACACCAGGTTAAAGTCCAACAGGTTTATTTGGTAGCAAAAGCCACACAAGCTTTCGGAGCTCCAAGCCCCTTCTTCAGGTGAGTGGGAATTCTGTTCACAAACAGGGCATATAAAGACACAGACTCAATTTACATGAATAATGGTTGGAATGCGAATACTTACATCTAATCAAGTCTTTAAGAAACAAACAACGTGAGTGGAGAGAGCATCAAGACAGGCTAAAAAGATGTGTATTGTCTCCAGACAAGACAGCCAGTGAAACTCTGCAGGTCCAGGCAAACTGTGGGGGTTACAAATAGTGTGACATGAACCCAATATCCCGGTTGAGGCCGTCCTCGTGTGTGCGGAACTTGGCTATCAGTTTCTGCTCAGCGACTCTGCGCCGTCGTGTGTCGCGAAGGCCGCCTTGGAGAACGCTTACCCGAATATCAGAGGCCGAATGCCCGTGACCGCTGAAGTGCTCCCCAACAACCATGTGAATTGTCTTAAAATTAGGAGATTTTTGAGGCAGCATCTTTGCTTTCTGAATCTACACTGACTGCTGTTTAACAAAGTTAAAGTTTATTTATTAGTCACAAGTAAGGCTTACATTAACACTGTAATGAAGTTACTGTGAAATTCCCCGAGTCGCCTCACTCCGGCGCTTGTTCAAGTCAATGCACCTAACCAGCACGTCTTTCAGACTGTGGGAGGAAACCGGAGCACTCGGAGGAAACCCACGCAGACGCAGGGAGGATGTGCAAACTCCACACAGACAGTGACCTAAGCTGGGAATTGAACCTGGGTCCCTGGCACTTTGAGGCAGCAATGCTAACCACTGTGCCACCATGCCTCCCCATTGTTGTTTTGAAATAGTCAAGTTTACTCCCAAAAATCAACTCTATGATTTTACTTGGAATGGAAATAGATAAATGTGTCTGTAGTTCCCTGTCTCTTTATCACATTTTTGAATATGGATACCTCCATTAGGCTATTTCCAATCTTTTGGTATTTCCCTAGAATAATGGTCAGTGCTTCAGAGATATCTTCCTTAATCCCTAACAATGCCAGGGCCACTCAGCTGCTGATTTCATTACAGCATTGGTCCAAATGTGGACTGAAGATCTGAACTAAGGTGATGTGAGAGTGACTGCCCTTGACATCAAAGCACACGTCTGTGATGAGTACTCTCCACTTATCTGACCGAGTGCTGATCCCACAACACTCAAGAAGCTTACTGAATCCATCCAGCACAAAGTAGCCCACTTGATCGGAACCCCATCCGCTACCTTAAACATTCACTCCACCACTGATGCACAGTGACAGCAGTATGTACTATCTACAAAATGCACAGGAACTCAAGAAAGCTCCTTTGACAGCACCTTCCAAAACCTGCAACCCCCACCACCCAGGAGAACCAAGGCAGCAGATGCATGGGGACCCCATCACCTGCAAGTTCCTCTCAAAGCCACATACCATTCTGACTGGGAACTATATCGCCATTCCTTCACTGTTACTGGGTCAGAATCCTCGAATTTCTTTCCTAACAGCACTGTGGGTGTACCTGCATCAGGTGGATTGCAGTAGTTCAAGGACATGGCTTACCACCACTCAAGGACAGTTAGGGATGGCTGTAAATGGTGGCCTAGCCAACAATGTCCACATCCTGAGGAAGAATAAACAAAATTACTATTTTATACTTGTTCTCAATTTCAAGCATGCTTGTAATTTTAATATTCATTCTCCAGCTGGTGTACTGAGTTCTTCTGCTATAATGCTTAGCTACAACTGCTGTGCATTTTATATTCTTTCTTGACCTATTTAATCACCTGTTAATTTCTAACTGAATTTGTGATTAAAGCTGTCCAGAGATGTGAAGCAGCACTAACATTGAATGCATGGGTTGATAGGCCTGACCCAGTTTGTTGATACAAATACTTCATTTGATGAAATTCAAAAGGGTGAATTTTCATTTTGATTTTCTGGTGGCACTTTCAGCAGAAGAACCCATTGTTCATGGAGTCATTATGACACAAATGGAGGCCATTTGATCCATCAGTTCCATGCTGACCCTGTGGAACAATTCAGTCTGTCCCATTTCCTTATTGTACTGTCCAAGCCCTGCAAGTTTATTTTCCTTCACACCCCATTCAATTTCCTTTTGAAATCAATGATTTTCACCTCTCTCCTAGATAATGACTCTCATGTCATTACCACTCACTGTTTTTTTGAAGTTCTTCCTCACATCCAACCTGCTTTTGTGTCCCCCAGTCCTCGTGACATCAATTAAAGGGAACAACTTTCCTTGTTTACCCTTATCTAAACCTGTAGACCCCTTTCAAAACTCCCCTCAATCTCCTTGGCAAGGAGAACAATCTCTACTTCTCTGACCTAACCTTGTCACTAAATTCTCTCAACCCTGGAACCATTTTGGTAAATCTCCTCTCCACCCTCTCAAGGACTCTCACATCTTTCCTAAAGTGTAGTGACCAGAACCGAACGTAATTCCCTAGTTGTGGCCTAACCAGAGCTTTGTAAATATTTGGTATAACTTCCCTACTTTTGTACTTGATGCTTGCATTTATGAAGCCCAAAATCCTTTCTGCTTTTCTAATCATGCCCTCATCGTGGTAGGAAAGATGGCAACCATATTCACAGCTGATGATTGGTGCCAGCTTTTGGCAATAGTTCCCCACAGTTATTAAGTCTGAGAGAGGAAAGGGCTGATGCAGGCCGATGCCACCAGTGGGATGTTAATAATGAGCTAATTAGCACACATTATCCCCTAGTCCACTGTAATTTAGTGGTGATTGAGATTAAACAGAAGTTACATGGCTTTTTCGCTCTTCTGGAAGGCAAGCCAACAAACTCTGCCGGGGTTCTGAGAAGGGAGCCCTGATTATCGGGCACCTTGCTCACCTTTGGCCTGGAGTCCCTTGGTGATCCTGGACCTCTGGTAAGTGCATTGCTGGCAGCAGTCACCACTCCCAGTGGCACTGATGGCAATGGTGAGTTGTTGGCCACTGGCCAGGAATTTGAGCACCACTTCAACCAGCAGGATCCTGGATTTGGGGTGATGGGCCGATGTGGCCATTTAATTGCCTGAAAGGCCTTCCCTGCCCGGTTCTCCAATTGATGGACAAGGCTCCTTTCGGGCTCACTAATTCCAGCCCATTAAGTCTACATTGCCTCTCCATTTCTGCCAAAATATATTAGTCAAGCATTATCTACCTCTTACAATCTGTGCCTTAATTAACTCAAACCTCTCCAAGTCTTTGTCATTTTCCTTTCCCCAGTAACATTTCCAAAACCTTGCCCATCAGATGTTAAACTAATTGGCCAATAGTTGCCAGGACTGTCCCTCTACCCTTTCTTGAATAAGGGTGTCACATTTGCCACTCTCTAATCTCTATCCCCTCCCCCATTTATAAGGAAGTTTGGAAGATTATGGCAAACCCTTCGTTTAGCTCCACCTCTACTTCCTTTAGCAACCTGGGATACAAGCTGGACCAGGTCTTACCCAGTCAGCTTTTCCAGTACATTCTACCCATCCATTACCTCCACCATCTTCACTTCTACTGATATTTTGTCAGCATCTTTCTTGGTAAACACAAATACAAAATGCTGGTTAAATATTCTAGCCTTGCCCTGTGCCTCTAATCATATACCCTCCACTGCTTACTATTTACATGCTGCTCAAAGATTTTTGGATTTGCTTTTATGTTAATTGCCATTCTGTTCTCATACTCGCTCTCTCTGCCAGTCTTATTTTTGTCTTCGCTTCAAACTCAACCTATTGTATGTGTCCTGGTTCTTGCTTGAAAAGTTCATCTGACATGCATCATACAACCTCTTTACTTTTTTTTTGATTCATCATAATCTCGAGGAGCCTGGACTTTGTTTCCCCTCCCTTTAACTCTTAGAATGTATAAAGACTGTAACTGAAACATTTCCTTAAAAGATCGCTTATTGTCCCATTCCAGTTTATTCTGTCAGTCTCTGGTTCCATTGTACCCTGGTGAGATCCTTTTTCATCCCATTGAACCTTGCATCTAGCTGTCCAATGTTCCAAGACCTTTTCAAAGTACAGGATGAAAGAGGGCATTGGCCCTGCCAATGCAGTAAACCTGGTCTCAGAGGTGTGATCAGAGGTTACAGTTAGATATGAATGACCAAAGTAAACCTATGTGCAGCATACTGGCAGCCACAACAGGGGTGTGTGCCAGAAACCAACATCAACAGAAATATATACACAAGATTAGTGGCAGAATGGACCAGGGTGAAGATTCCAGGTTGGAGAAATCTGCAACTTGAAAGCTTTCTGCTTTGTGAATGTGACATGATGTGTGGATAAAGTCACACAGGGGCTTTTGCTGTTGTCAGAATCATATGCCCAAATAACAGTGACCAACGTGTGCTCACCACCAAAGTTGACAGTGGTGTGTGTGAACATTTTGGGAGTCAGAGACCTGAAGGGTTTGTATTTGAACTATTGAAAATACAATCTACAACAGCCACACCGACTACATACAACGGGACATTCATTCATCGCACTACTACATTGACATTGAAATGGAGTTACAGCAAGTCTGCATGGAAACCATGAGTATTCTACCTGGTAAACAGGAGTGGGCCAGCAGTAGCAGGATTACCAGCACACATGGAACTCAACATTGTGATGATACATGAGATACCAATCTTAGCAGAAGAGTCAGTTTGTGACCTCCAACTGATATGTAGATAAATTTAACATTTTAGGAAATTTGAGGCAGAAGATGCAATCCCGTTCATTGACACTCCGAGAATGTGCACGGTGCACAGACAGGAGAAGCTTAAGAGCGAGTTAGGTGACTTGGAGCTTACCAATCATGTGCATCAGCATAGTGACTGGCACAGCTCTATCACGTGCATACTGGAAAGAAATGGTACAATCTGGGTAAACTTCATCCAAACCCGCTCGAAAGAGATGCCAATGTAAGATCCTGGCATCAAAGGAATTGAATCCCCAATTATCAGGAGCAAAACTTTTTTTTAACCAAATTGGATATTGGGAAAGGTTCATTTGGTAGAGGAACCTCAAGCGATCACTACTATTAAGACACATTCCTTTACCCAACCCTTCTCTGTCTCAGCTTGTTTAAAACCTGTTAGTCATCTCACAACACCAGGTTAAATTCCAACAGGTTTATTTGGGAGCAAACAAAGAACAAAGAACAATACAGCACAGGAACAGGCCCTTCGGCCCTCCAAGCCTGCACCGATCATGGGTTCCTAACTAGACCATCCGTTTATATCCCTCTATTCCCAGTCTGTTCATGTGGCTATCTAGATAAGTCTTAAATGATCCTAGCGTGTCTGCCTCAACCACCTTGCTCGGTAGTGCATTCCAGGCCCCCACCACCCTCTGTGTAAAATACATCCCCCGCATATCTGTATTGAACCTTGCCCCCCTTACCTTGAACTTGTGACCCCTTGTGTTTGTCATTTCTGACCTGGGAAAAAACTTCCAACTGTTCACCCTATCTATGCCCTTCATAATTTTATAAACTTCTATTAGGTCGCCCCTCAACCTCCGTCTTTCCAGGGAGAGCAACCCTAGTTTACTCAATCTCACCTCATAGCTAATACCTTCCATACCAGGCAACATCCTGATAAACCTTTTCTGTGCTCTCTGCAAAGCCTCCACGTCCTTCTGGTAGTGTGGCGACCAGAACTGGACGCAGTATTCCAAATGTGGCCTAACCAACGTTCTATATAACTGCAACATCATATGCCAACTTTTATACTCTATGCCCCGTCCAATAAAGGTAAGCATGCCATATGCCTTCTTCACCACCTTTTCCACCTGCGCTTCCACCTTTAAGGATCTGTGGACTTGCACACCCAGATCCCTCTGGGTGCACAAGTTTTCGGAGCGTTGCCCCTTCATCAGGTGAGTGAAGAGTTCGGTTCACAAACAGGGCATATAAAGATACAAACTCAATTACAAAATAATGGTTTAAATGCGAGTCTTAACAGGTAATCAAGTCTTTACAGGTGCAGACAATGTGAGTGGAGAGAGGGTTAAGCACAGGTTAAAGGAGGTGTGAATTGTCTCCAGCCAGGACAGTTAGTGAGATTTTGCAAGCCCAGGGAAGTTGTGGGGGTTACAGATAGTGTGACATGAATCCAAGATCCCGGTTGAGGCCGTCTTCATGTGTGCAGAACTTGGCTATCAGTTTCTGCTCAGCGATTCTGCGTTGTCATGTGTCGTGAAGGCCGCCTTGGAAAACGCTTACCCTAAGATCAGAGGCTGAATGCCCTTGACTGCTGAAGTGTTTCCCAACAGGAAGGGAACACTCCTGCCTGGTGATTGTCGAGCGGTGTCCATTCATCCATTTTCGTAGCATCTGCATGGCCTCGGGACATCCTTTCCTGCAGTGTATCAGGTAGACAATGTTGGCCGAGTCACAAGTGTATGTACCGTGTACCTAGTGGATGGTGTTCTCATGCGAGATGATGGCATCCGTGTCGATGATCCAGCACGTCTTGCAAAGGTTGCTGTGGCAGAGTTGTGCGGTTTCGTGGTCACTGTTCTCCTGAAGGCTGAATAGTTTGCTGCGTAATGTTTGAGGTTGCGTGGTTGTTTGAAGGCAAGTAGTGGAGGTGTGGAGATGGCCTTAGCGAGATGTTTGTCTTCATCGATGACATTTTGAAGGCTCTGGAAAAGATGTCGTAGCTTCTCTGCTCTGGGGAAGTACTGGACGACGAAGGGTACTCTGTCCGCTGTGTCCCGTGTTTGTCTTCTGAGGAGGTCTGTGCAGTTTTTTACTGTGGCGCGTCAGAACTGTCGATCGATGAGTTGAGCGCCATATCCTGTTCTTACGAGGGCGTCTTTCAGCGTCTGAAGGTGTCTGTTGCGATCCTCCTCATCTGAGCAGATCCTGTGTATACGGAGGTCCATAGGGAATGGCTTCTTTAATGTGTTTTAGGGTGGAAGCTGGAGAAGTGGAGCATTGTGAGGTTATCCGTGGGCTTGCGGTACAGTGAAGTACAGTGATTACCTGTTGTCGCATTCCAACCATTATCTTGTAATTGAGTTTGTGTCTATATATGCCCTGTTTGTGAACAGTAATCTCTCCCTCAATGTCAACAAAACAAAGGAGATTGTCATCGACTTCAGGAAGCGTAAAGGAGAACATGCCCCTGTCTACATCAATGGGGACGAAGTAGAAAGGGTCGAGAGCTTCAAGTTTTTAGGTGTCCAGATCACCAACAATCTGTCCTGGTCCCCCCATTCCAACATTATAGTTAAGAAAGCCCACCGTCTCTACTTTCTCAGACGACTAAGAAAATTTGGCATGTCAACTACGACACTCACCAACTTTTACAGATGCACCATAGAAAACATTCTTTCTGGTTGTATCACAGCTTGGTATGGCTCCTGCTCTGCCCAAGACCGCAAGGAACTACAAAAGGTCATGAATGTGGCCCAATCCCTCACACAAACCAGCCTCCCATCCATTGACTGTCTACACTTCCCGCTGCCTCGGCAAAGCAGCCAGCATAATTAAGGACCCCACGCACCCTGGACATTCTCTCTTCCGTCCTCTTCCTTCGGGAAAAAGATACAAAAGTCTGAGGTCACGTACCAACCGACTCAAGAACAGCTTCTTCCCTGCTGCTGTCAGACTTTTGAATGGACTTACCTTGCATTAAGTTGATCTTTCTCTATATCCTAGCTATGACTGTAACAGTACATTCTGCATTCTCTCGTTTCCTTCTCTATGAACGGTATGCTTTGTCTGTATAGCACGCAAGAAACAATACTTTTCACTGTATCTTAATACATGTGACAATAATAAATCAAATCACTCACCTGATGAAGGGGCAACACTCCGAAAGCTCGTGCTACCAAATAAACCTGTTGGACTTTAACCTGGTGTTGTGAGGCTACTTACTGTGCCCACCCCAGTCCAACACCGTTTGCTCCACATCATATTTAAAATCTGTCACATCTCTAACTTTCTCCAGTTCAAATGTTAACACTGTTTCTTTCTCCAAAGATGCTGCCTGATGTGCTGATCTTTACAGAATTCTCTTGTTTTATTAAAAAAACCATTTGGCATAATTTTAGCACTTTCGACTGAGGAGCAGTAAACCAAAAATGTTGACCTCCAAAAGCACTGAAAATATCAAAAGGTCCTCTGCTCTGTTCTGCTGTATTCATAGGCGTTTATAACACCCCTCCCCCACAGCATGTCTGTGTGAAACTGTACAGACAGATGGGGTGGAACGGTGGCACAGTGGGTTAGCACCGCTGTCTCACAGCGCCAGGGACCTGGGTTCGATTCTCAGCTTGGGTCATCGTCTTTGTGTAGTTTGCACATTTTCCCCATGTCTGCGTGGGTTTCCTCCGGGTGCTCCGGTTTCCTCCCACATTCTGAAAGACGTGTTGGTTAGGTGCATTGGCCATGTTAAATTCTCCCTCAATGTACCTGAACAGGTGCTGGAATGTGACGATGAGGGGATTTTCACAGTAACTTCATTGCAGTGTGAATGTAAGCCTACTTGTGACTAATAAATAAACTTTAAAAACTCAAGTAAAGTTCGGCATTTTTGAGAAATATTGTTCTTTGCAGATCAAAACCCAAGACTTTGGATATGGTAAAAGCATTTGTGGTGCAACTTAAAGTCTGTAATTTGTTCCCAATTTTATAAATTAATTTCTTCATTGTTCTCTTCTAGTGTGAATGATATTGTAGCACTGAGCCCTGACAGTTTCTATGCCACCAACGACCACTACTTTTCTCACGAGTCCTTGAAGATCTTGGAACTTGTTCTGGGCTTTTCATGGTGCACGGTTATTTACTACAGTCCCTCTGAAGTGAAAGAAGTGGCAACAGGATTCCGAATAGCCAATGGGATTAATATTTCACCTGACAGAAAGTGAGTAAGTTCTGATAGTTTTACTTGTTAAACAATGGGCTGTGATCAAGGGAAACTCCTGTAAATAAATCGTTCTTTTGTATACTTATGTAGAGCAAGGAGTCATTCAGTACCAGGCAGTCATTCCTTGCTTAACGGTGTAGTTATGTTCCTGCAAAGTGCAACTTTAAGTGAAACAACATTTAAGTGAATCAGTTGTTTCATTTGCAATCAAAATAAAAGCTGTTGCTAGGTTCTTTAGGACCCTTCTCGACAGAACGTGTGTAAATGAAATAACTTCCAAAATAAATTTTAAAATAGCAAAAGATATAGAACATAAATTACAAAAACAGTTATAGGTGGTACACTCACCAGCTGCCTGGTTTTGGAGTGACCGGTGTAAGAACTTTGATTTATTTGAACCAAGATTTATGGGGTTCTCTTGTTTGCAATAACTCCCAATTGTAAATCACATCAGGTTCTACAGACTCAACCATATGGCAATCTGCTCCCGATTGAGAATCCGATTGAGCAGAATGAACACTTTAAATGGTGAATTCAGAAAAGTTATCAACTGTTAAAAAGGTAGCAAGTCAGAAAGATAAAAAGCAAAGTATCAAGTAACAGTAATTCACAGTAAAAGGAGAAAGCTTAACTTTAACAATTGAACAGATTTCTCACCACCCATCTCAGATCAGTGATAGAATCATAGAATCCTACAGTGCAGAAGGAGGCCATTCGGCCCATCGAGTCTGCACCGACCACAATCCCACCCATGTATTTACTCTAGCTAGTCCCCCTGACACTAAGGGGCAATTTAGCATGGACAATCCACCTAACCCACACATCTTTGGACTGTGGGAGGAATCCAGAATACCCAGAGGAAACCCACACAGACATGGGGAGAATGTGCAAACTCCTCACAGACAGAGACCCAAGCCGTGTCACCGTGCTGGGTGTGGTGAAGGGTCAGAGAACGTGGATAATATGTAAAACCAACACCTCTCTCTGACCTCTACCTTTCCCTCTCTTGACATCATTTGGAGTATTGCATGCAGTTCTGGTCGCCACACTACCAGAAGGACATGGAAGCTTTGGAGAGAGTGCAAAGAAAGTTCACCAGGATGTTGCCTGGTGTCGAGGGTGTTGACTATGAGGAGAGGTTGAATAAACTAGGATTGTTTTCATAGGGAAGACAGAGGCTGAGGGGAGACCTGATAGATGTCTACAAAATTATGAGAGGCATAGACAGGGTAGATAATCAGAGGCATTTTCCCGGGGTGGAAGTGTCAATTACTAGGGGGCACAGGTTCAAGGTGAGATGGAGAAAGTTTAAGGGAGCTGTACGGATGATTTTTGTCACACACAGTGTGCTGGGTGTCTGGAACGCGCTGCCAGAGCAGGTGGTAGAAACAGACACATTAGCAATATTTAAGAAGTACCTGGATGGGTACATGAATAAGGAGGGAATAGAGGGATATGAACTGAGTAAGGGCAGAACTGATTGGGCAGATGGACTTCAACCCGGATAAGTGTGTAGTGATCCATTTTGGCAGATCCAATGGGATGAAGCAGCAGTATAATATGAAGGGTACCATTCTTAGCAGTGTAGAGGATCAGAAGGACCTTGGGGTCCGGGTCCATAGGACTCTTAAATCGGCCTCGCAGGTGGAGGATGCGGTCAAGAAGGCATACGGCATACTAGCCTTCATTAATCGAGGGATTGAGTTTAGGAGTCGGGAGATAATGCTGCAGCTTTATAGGACCCTGGTTAGACCCCACTTGGAGTACTGCGCGCAGTTCTGGTCACCTCATTACAGGAAAGATGTTGAAGCCATTGAAAGGGTGCAGAGGAGATTTACAAGGATGTTGCCTGGATTGGGGGGCATGCCTTATGAGGATAGGTTGAGGGAGCTTGGTCTCTTCTCCCTGGAGAGACGAAGGATGAGAGGTGACCTGATAGAGGTTTACAAGATGTTGAGAGGTCTGGATAGGGTAGACTCTCAGAGGCTATTTCCAAGGGCTGAAATGGTTGCTACGAGAGGACACAGGTTTAAGGTGCTGGGGGGTAGGTACAGAGGAGATGTCAGGGGTAAGTTTTTCACTCAGAGGGTGGTGGGTGAGTGGAATCGGCTGACGTCGGTGGTGGTGGAGGCAAACTCGTTGGGGTCTTTTAAGAGACTTCTGGATGAGTACATGGGATTTAATGGGATTGAGGGCTATAGATAGGCCTAGAGGTAGGGATATGATCAGCGCAACTTGTGGGCCGAAGGGCCTGTTTGTGCTGTGGCTTTCTATGTTCTATGTTCTAGAAGTGTTTTTTTAACTTTAGTTCGGGCATCATGATTAGCACAGGCTTGGAGGGCCGAAGGATCTGTTCCTGTGTTGTACTTTTCTTTGTTCTAAGAAGTGAAAAAACCACAGAGAAACAAAATAAATTTCCCAGCGGAAGTAAATGAAATGGAAAAGTATCTTCTTCAAGTTTAAGTTGGATTGGGCAGGAGTTTCTCATCCAATGAAATAAAATGACTTAAGCACATTACACTACAACCTTCATCTATCAAGGTACAGGATGCAGTACAAATTAGACTACACTATGTTTCTGAATTACACTACACCCTCAGCTTTTTAAAGTTTAAATGTTTTAATGTCCTGAATCCCTCTGGGTATTTTAAAAGGTTCTCCTCCTTGTTACACTGGGGCACGTCTCCCACAGTTTTCTTTAAAGTCCCTTCACTCAATCCTCCTGAGCTTACCTGAATGGACTTCCACCAGTAAGACATCTGGTAACTTCTTTTTTTAGGGGGCAATCTTACCAAGAATATTCGAAGCCGCGAACAAGTGTCAAAATGGGAGAAATTCGTGCAGTTTTTTGGGAGACTTCAAAATCGAATCCTACCTGACTCTGTCAAAAAAATCTTGACAAACTTGAAATTTGCCAGCAGGGGAATTGGGTGTTGCCTAAATTGTCTGAAAGCCGGCTGATAGCAGCAGAGGGAGCCATTGCGCACATGAAGATTTCTGTGCTCTGAGACCACAGAGATCTGTCACTGCCTCAGCCTTCGTGGCCGAAACCATTCCCCCCGCCTCCCCTGCTACTGCGGGACTGCACAGCTGATCTCACCCCCCAGCCCAGACCAATGCCCCCCCTCGCCCAGACCAATCGCCACCCACCCCCCCCATGATCGCTGCTAGAGTGGCAGCAGTTCCTCTCCCACCAAGTGATCGCTACTGCAGAGTGGCAGCACTTCCCCTCCCCCCTCCCCGACTGAACAGTTGGGACTTTCCTGCAACTTTTCATTTGATCTCCCACGGCCAATCAATCTATCCAGAAAAACAGTCTTTGCTTCCTCATCTCCAATAATTTTTATAACTAATAACTAGGTCTTCAAAAGAAATAGAAAAACATTTTTTAATGCCATTGTGATTTTTCTCCCAGATTGCTTGCAACGGTTTACAGGAGATTTAAACTTTAATTCCTTGAGGCTCTAGGACAATCTTTGAGGGAAGCCTCCAGCAGATAGAAGGGTTGACCTAGACATATAGAGTGGCAGCAGAGGAGCTAAAGTCTATGGACAGGATTTTCCTGCCGCACTCACCCCAACACCAGAGAATCCCACCCAAGATCAATGGACATTTGCATGGTCCGTTTCCTGCCCGCTATGATTCTTATGAACAAAGAACAAAGGGCGAGTTGGGAAAATTCTGCCCTATGTGTGAGGATGGTGCAAGGCACATGAGAGTGACATACCATGACAGAAGATCGATTGGTAGCAGTAGCTACAAGCAGCAGCCATGAAACATTATTGGGTTGGGAACTCCCAGGACCAGTTTCCCCCATGCCCCTCCCTCCTGACTGTACACCTCTGCCTTGTTAGTGGGATAAGGCATAACTAGGGAATGCGATGGAGGAATCTGGAATGTTGGTGAAAAGTGATTCTGAGTACAACCATCGGACAGTTGTCACAATTTTGGCATGATCTCAAGTTATTGAGGAGGACTTTGCAGGGTTGATTGGGCTGGGTGTGTCTTTTTTGTGTTGTGCCTAGGTTGATATTGGATTGTGTGTGATTGTTTTCCATTGTGGCTTGTTACACAATGGAGTGGCTTGTTCATTCATCTTGGAAGGGAGTTTAGATTCAATTATATTGTTGAGGGTTCAAAGTTCTGCAAAGGCCAGACCAGATATGGATAGCAGATTTCCATCACAAACAGGCATTTATAACAATCCAGTAGTTTCACGGTCATTATTACTGATACTAGCTTTTCATTCCAATTTTATTTAACTTAATTTATACTTCCCAGCTGCCTTGATCGAATTTGAGTTCTTGTCTCTGCATCATTGGTCTAAATCTCATGATTATTAATCGATTAATACAATCACTATGTCACCAAACACAAGTTAAAGAGTGCTGGGTATCTGGAATCCATGGATGGTTCTGTTATTGGACCCAATTGAGGATTTTACTGGTTACGGTATATGTTGATTATCCCCAAAGAGATGCTTCTAAATTGGTCTTTAAAATGTATTTTCCATTTATCTGCTCACTCGAGTCTACCTGCAGTTGGTAATAACACATTGTGTTTACGTAGAACCTTTCTAAAGTTAAGAATGTCTCATGATGATTGAATTCTCACACTGCATCAATGGATGAGTGATATCGTTTCACGTGTGGCGTTAGGCCAAACCTCTCTCTATAGCCAATGGTAGATACTGCATCAGTGTTGGAGGGATGAATAGAAGCATTGGCTTTGTGCCGCACTTGCCTCCCCTGAAGTCACTTGACTGTTCTTTTCAAATGTTGAAATGACTTGGTGACAGAGACTTCCATCTGTGTCTATCCAAGCATCTTCTTCCCCCCATGTATTGAGCTTGCAAGCTGGGGAGGTTGGCTTTCAGATTACGTTCATATCTATGTTTGGGACATCCTGAGATGCGGGTTCCCATTATCAACTGGGTGTAGAGTACTGCCTTTGGTACATGAGAATCTTCCATGCAGACCACATGGCTGCCCCTGCGAAGCTGAGCTCTGATGAGGATGCACTTAAAGCCAGGTACACAGCACTTTCAAGAAGCTGGATGTTGGGGATTTCGTCCTACCACACCGTGAAGATGGAATGCTTTTAGTTGCTTCATGTGGCATTGGTCGGTTGTTCAAGTCTTCCATCCATAAAGAAATGATGCATGAACCACTGCCTAGTAGACTTTGATTTTTGTTCTGAGAAAACCTCCCTGCTCTTTCCTAAGTTTATAAGTGAGCTTGTTAAATGCTGAGCTTGCTTTTGTCAGGAAATGATTGATTTGATTGTCATGATGTTTGGTCTAAAAAATTGTATTATGTCTAAATTTACTATGTCTACTGAATGTGTGCTCCCTTCACTCAGTTCATCGATAGTAAAGATTATTTTTCACCGATTACCCTTTGTATATTTGCATATTTTACTCTGTATATTTTGGTCTTTCATATCTTAGTTGCCCTTCTGTTAGGAAAATCAATATAGTTTAATGTGAGTGCTTCAAGTTGAAGCTTAATTTATAATTCTTCAGTTTTAGCTTCATTTTTAAAAGTCTGTGGTTATGTTTAGATGTCTGCATTTGTATTAAGGTTTTACAGCCCTAAAGCAAACACAGAGTTTAAAGAACTAGGCTGTTGCCTAGCAATAGAGAGGCCACATGGGAACAGAAAACAGTTTGAGTGCAGTTGAAAGAATACAACCTTGAAGCAAGTTTACAGAATCTGCTGAAATAGGGACAAGAAGAGAGACTGCAGAGCAGATCTCAAACTAAAGAGCAGATCTCAAACTAAAGAGCAGATCTCAAACTAAAGAGCAGAAAAGTCCCAGAAACCAGGGAATGGGACAGAAGAAAGTCAAGGAACAAAGAACAGGAAACTGTGAAAAAAAGGTTCTGTTCAGTAAAGTTCAGAGTGAGGAGCAGAGAGGCTCCAAGTTATTGATAGGGTTGCAAGACCTGGGGATATATTGGCTTATGAAAAGTCAAAGGTTGGTGACACCTTTAATAGTGTGTGAAGGAATGGTGTTCTATTGGTACGAATGATTTTCTGAGAGGTTGTGTGAAAAGGAAGCTTGAATGCATATGATGGATCCTGAGGAGGAACATTGAAAGGAGGTTGAAATCTTGAAGTTGGATTCCTCATAATAACATCTGAGAGTAAGTGTTGTCGGAGAGAAAATACACAGGAATGCTCTTCAAGAGCAGAAGTTGGAAATCCTCATGTGAAAAGGAGTTCCATTGAGACCAGTTGGCTCACAGTGTGACAAACAGGGAATAGATGAGAAACCCATGTAAGGTGTTTTGGGTGGCACCTGTCTTGGGTTTAGAGAGTGGTATGTTTGACCACGGGTTGCCTATTGGTTTACAAGGACTGTGTATTTACTGTGAACATGAGAGTACAAGATAGATTTTGTAACTTGCGTTATCCTTACAAATTTCTATAAATTTGTAAAGATGTAGCTGGGTTGAAGCAGTATTGTAAAATAGTTCATCTTAATTCTTTTGTTAAAAGTTAGTCAGCTGACTCCTGTGACTCTACTCAATAGCCACCTTCCACCTATCTAAACAACAACTAAAAGTTAGGATCTAACAAGCCAAGTTCCATCCTGGGATCTGACTTGCTCACTAGTAATGCCAACTGGGATCCTAACATTTCCTTCAGAGACATTTCCATTTGGGTCTGTCCAAAGATGTTTCCCCATGCATAGGGATACAGCTTGCAAGCTCAAATGTTGGCTTTCAGATTGCCTTTATAGTTTCAGTTTTCCTATATACCAGCACAATTTTTCTTGTAATTAGTATATAAAGCAAGAAGAAAAAAATTCCCATGAGAAACCCATGTAAGGTGTTTTGGGTGGCACCTGTTCCACAGGAGACCTGGGGATATTGGCTTATGAAAAGGTCTTGTTCCACAGGAGCAGGCTGAGGGTAAGGGAGCTGTTTGTGCATTTTATTTATTTATTTATTTTTCAGTTAAATTAGTGAAAAAAATCGGAGGTTTTTTTTTCAAAACAGGAAGTAGGCCCAGCAGCAGCCTGGGAAGGTTTTGGAGGGTTTCAAAGTAGGCCGCACCTTTGAGCGGGCAGCGTCGGTAGCGGGCAGCAGAGTGAGCAGGGGGCAGAGCGAGAGCAGAAGGGCTTTGGCTCAAAACGGGCTTCGGCGAGAACAGGCAGAGGCGAGAGTAGGTTTTTTCTTTCCCAGAAAGTTTATTCTTGTTTTTCCCCAGAGTAAAAAAAAATGCCAGGCAGGATGTTGGAATGCTCCTCTTGCAGGATGTGGGAGATCAGGGAGACCTCCGGTATCCCTGACGACAGCACCTGCAAAGGATGCATTCAGCTGCAGCTGCTAGCAAAGCGTGTTAGGGAACTGGAGAAGGAGCTTGATGACCTCCATCTAATTCGGGAGAATGAGAAGTTTATAGACAGTAGCTTTAGGGAGATAGTTACACCTAAGCAGCAGAGCACAGGAAATTGGGTTACTGTAAGGAGAGGAAATGGCAGTGTGAAAGGACAGGCAGAGCAGGGTTCCCCTGTGGCCATACCCCTCCACAACAGGTATACTGAATTGGATCCTGTCGTGGGAGATGCTTTACCTGGGACAAGCTGCCACACCCGGAACTCTGATACTGAGTCTAGTTCTACAGCGCAAAAGGGTGGGATGAAGAAGAGGAGAGCAGTAGAGATAGGGGACTCAATGGTCAGAGGTACGGACAGGAGGTTCTGTGGTCGGGACAGAGACTCCCGCATGGTTTGTTGCCTCCCAGGTGCCAAGGTCAGGGATGTCTCTGATCGCATGCACAGTGTTCTAAAGTGGGAAGGTGATCAGCCAGATGTCGTGGTACACATCGGTACCAATGACGTGGGAAGGAAGAGTGAGGAGGTCCTAAAGAGTGAGTACAAAGAGCTTGGAAGGAAGTTAAAAAGCAGGACCCCGAGGGTAGTAATCTCAGGATTGCTACCTGAGCCACATGCCAGTGAGGGCAGGAGTAGGATGCTTGGGCGGATGAACACGTGGCTGAGGAACTGGTGTAGGGGGCAGGGTTTCCAATTCTTGGATCATTGGGACCTCTTCTGGGGCAGGTAGGACCTGTACAAGAGAGACGGGTTACACCTAAACTACAAGGGGACCAATATACTTGCAGGGAGATTTGCTAGTGTTATTGGGGAGCGTTTAAACTAGATTTGCAGGGGGATGGGAACCAGAGTGCCAGAGCAGATAGTGGAGCAGGGGTAAAAAGACAGGTTAGTTCAAGCAAAATCACAAATGGAAGGGTAGAGTGTGGTGGAAATAATCTTTTGAGGTGCGTCTATTTCAATGCCAGGAGTAGATGGGGTAGAGTTTGTAAAATGTGTTCAGGAGAATTTTCTACATCAGTATATAGAGGTGCCAACTAGAGAGGATGCAATATTGGATCTCCTAAGGGGAAATGAGTTAGGGCAGGTGATGGATGTGAGTGTGAGGGAACACTTTGGATCCAGTGATCATAATGCCATTAGTTTCAACCTGATCGTGGATAAGGATAGATCTGGTCCTCGGGTTGAAGTTCTGAACTGGAAAAAGGCCAAATTTGATTAAATGAGAAGGGATCTGGGAAGTGTGGATTGGCACAGGCTGTTCTCTGGTAAGGATGTAAATGGAAAGTGGGAGGCCTTCAAAGGAGAAATTTTGAGAGTGCAGAGTTTGTATGTTCCTGTCAGGATTAAAGGCAAAGTAAATCGGAATAAGGAACCTTGGTTCTCGAGGGAGATTGTAACACTGATTAAGAGGAAGAGAGAGTTGTATGAAATGTACAGGCAGCAAGGAACAGATCAGATGCTCGAGGAGTATAAAAAGTGCAAGAAGCTACTTAAGAGGGAAATCAGGAGGGCTAAAAGAAGACATGAGGTTGCTTTGGCAGACAGAGTGAAGGAAAATCCAAAGAGCTTCTATAGGTATGTTAGGAGCAAAAGGATAGTGAGGGATAAAATTGGTCCTCTTGAAGACCAGAGTGGTAGACTGTGTATGGAACCAAAAGAGATGGGGGAGATACTAAATGGATTTTTTGCATCCGTATTTACTGAGGAAACGGGCATGGAGTCTACGGAAATAGGGCAAACAGGAAGGGAGGTCATGGAACCTTTACAGATTAAAGGGGAGGAGGTGCTCGCTGTCTTGAGGCAAATCAGAGTGGATAAATCCCCAGGACCGGATAGGGTATTCCCACGGACCTTGAGGGAAGCGAGTGTTGAACTTGCAGGGGCCCTGGCAGACATATTTAAAATGTCAGTATTCACGGGGGAGGTGCCGGATGATTGGAGGGTGGCTCATGTTGTTCCGTTGTTTAAAAAAGGTTCCAAAAGAAATCCGGGAAATTATAGGCCAGTAAGTTTGACGTCGGTGGTGGGCAAGTTATTGGAAGGTGTGATAAGGGATAGGATCTACAAATATTTGGATAGACAGGGACTTATTAGGGAGAGTCAACATAGCTTTGTGCGTGGTAGGTCATGTTTGACCAATCTATTAGAGTTTTTCGAGGAGGTTACCAGGAAGGTGGATGAAGGGAAGGCGGTGGATGTTGTCTACCTGGATTTCAGCAAGGCCTTTGACAAGGTCCCTCATGGGAGGTTAGTTAGGAAGGTTCAGTCGCTAGGTATACATGGGGAGGTAGTAAATTGGATTAGACACTGGCTCAATGGAAGAAGCCAGAGAGTGGTTGTGGAGGATTGCTTCTCTGAGTGGAGGCCTGTGACTAGTGGTGTGCCGCAGGGATCGGTGTTGGGTCCATTGTTGTTTGTCATCTATATCAATGATCTGGATGATAATGTGGTAAATTGGATCAGCAAGTTTGCTGATGATACAAAGATTGGAGGTGTAGTGGACAGTGAGGAAGGTTTTCAAAGCTTCCAGAGGGATTTGGACCAACTAGAAAAATGGCAAATGGAATTTAACGCAGACAAGTGTGAGATATTGCACTTTGGAAGGACAAACCAAAGAAGAACGTACAGGGTAAATGGTAGGACTCTGAAGAGTGCAGTTGAACAGAGGGATCTGGGAATACAGGTACAGAATTCCCTAAAAGTGACGTCACAGGTGGATAGGGTCGTAAAGAGTGCCTTTGGTACATTGGCCTTTATAAATCGGAGTATCGAGTATAAAAGTTGGAGTGTTATGGTAAGGTTATATAAGGCATTGGTGAGGCCGAATTTGGAGTATTGTGTACAGTTTTGGTCACCTAGTTACAGGAAGGATGTAAATAAGGTTGAAAGAGTGCAGAGAAGGTTCACAAAGATGTTGCCGGGACTTGAGAAGCTGAGTTACAGAGAGAGATTGAATAGGTTGGGACTTTATTCCCTGGAGCGTAGAAGATTGAGGGGAGATTTGATAGAGGTGTATAAGATTTTGATGGGTATAGATAGAGTGAATGCAAGCAGGCTTTTCCCACTGAGGCTAGGGGAGAAAAAAACCAGAGGGCATGGGTTAAGGGTGAAAGGAGAAAAGTTTAAAAGGAATATTAGGGGGGGCTTCTTCACGCAGAGAGTGGTGGGAGTGTGGAATGAGCTGCTGGATAAAGTGGTAAATGCGGGGTCACTTTTAACATTTAAGAAAAACTTGGACAGGTTCATGGATGAGAGGGGTGTGGAGGGATATGGTCCAAGTGCAGGTCAGTGGGACTAGGCAAAAAATGGTTCGGCACAGACAAGAAGGGCCAAAAGGCCTGTTTCTGAGCTGTAATTTTCTATGGTTCTATTTTGTACTAATATCTTTTCAGTGCAGGGTGATATATATATGCATATTTACGGTTAAATGTTTCTCCATTTAAATCAAGTTCCATTTTTATATTTCAGATATATCTATATTGCAGAAAGTTTAGGCTGTGCTGTTCATGTTATGGAAATAATTCCAAACAATAATCTGACTCCAGTAAAGGTAAGACTGTGAATACATTCTTAGAATCCAACCAAGGCTCTTGTATATTGTAACAATTGGAATCTGTAATCTGAATGAAATTTTACTGTGTGGTTTGAAGTTATTGTCCCAGCAAAACTGATTTCTAATGTTGTCATTTTAAAAATTCCATAGTTGCCATTCCCAGTACATCTGGAAGGATTGACAATTTTTCATTATTTTACACACTGATTCCTGGGATGGCAGGATTATATGAAGAGAGATTGCGTCAACTAAGCCTGTATTCCTTGGAGATTAGAAGAATGAGAGGGGATCTCATTGAAACATATAAAATTCTGACACAGCCGGACAGACTAAATGCAGGGATGTTGTTTCCTCTGGCTGTGAGGTCTAGAACAAGGGATAACAGTCTCAGGATACAGAGTTGGCTTTTTAGAATTGAGATAAGGAAAGATTTCTTCACTGGGGATGGTGTACCTGTGGAATTCATTACTACTGAAGGCTGTGGAGGCCAAGTTACTGAAATGTATTGAAGGAGGAAATAGATATACCTCTGGACAGTAAAGGTGTCAATGGGTATGGGGAGAGATTGGGAGTATGGTGCTGAGATAGAAGATCGGCCATGATTATACTGAATGGTGAAGCAGGCTTGAGGGACCGAATGGCCTACTTCTGCTCCTGTTTTCTATGTTCAAGTTCCCACACTAGCAATGAAATGTATGCCAACATTGTTGTAATAATACTCATCCAATATCAAGTGCTCATTTTAATTAAAAGTAATTGTTTTCGCTTAATTTCCTGAATTTTATTTTCCAACCGTCTTCCCTCATGTTGCCATTTTAAATTTTATTTTCCTTTTACCTCATTTACTTTTCCTGTTTAACTTGCTAGGGTATATTTTGAAGGCTACCTATCTCCTTCAGTACCTGGCCCTTGGGTATATTCATGCTTTTCGTTCAGTAATTTTATTCAGAATAACTTTTCGGATATTTGCAATGGCAGCAATGCCATAATGTTACAATTCTTATTACTATTCACAAGGTGGTCTATTCTACTTTGCTGGGGATCAAATGCAGACTGGGTGATTGTTGTCCAGAACTCCTCCAATCAATCTGCAGGAATACCTTACGTTTCTGTTACCTGTCATTTCAATGCTCTACCTTGTTCCTACTCTGATCTTCCTGATCTTTAACTGCTACAGTGTTCTATTTTAGAAATGATTTAAGACGCCGTCTAAACTGAAGTGCTTCTAAAGCACTTTTATAAAGAGCAGCCATTGCAATTGAAGAAGAAAAACTGGGCAACTTCTACAATGGATAGGTACTCGGTCAGATTTCCCCATGGGGATTGGGTTTGGCCAACAATAACATCCATTCATGCAGCACTTTTAACATAAAAGACATCCAGAATGGGATTTGGGGCATAATCAGACAAATAAAACATTGAACTGCACAAGGATCTGTTATATTGGGTTAAAGACATGAGTTTGGAGAAAAAGGAGGGAGAGGGAGATGGAGAGGCAGAGGGTCTGAGAGAGGGCATTTTAGTTATTGTGGAGAAGTGTGGCTTGTAAATGCACAAATGACTGGTCAAAAGAATTCAAAGGGCTGTAGGCGGATGCTTGCACCCCTTTTTCTCTCATCCACGCGCCCTCCTAGCACTCACACTCTTTCCTCCTCTGCAGTTGTTGTGCACGCGTGCTGTCCTTCCCACACACCTACTCTCTCTCTTGCATCCGCATGTGTGCTCTCCTTCCCATGCCCTCATGTGTACTCTTCTTTTCGCTCTCTCATGCACTATCTCCTTCTTGCCCTCTTGCATGCACTCTCCTTTTCACTCCCGTGTTCTCCTCCTCGTGCATGCACTCTCCTCACTCTTGTACCTGCTGTTCTTCACACCGAATCTTGTGTGCGCACTCCTTCCCCCGCTCTCCCTCACACGTGCACTTCTTCCCACGCTCTCTCTCATGCAGGTTCTCCTCGGGCATATGCTCTCGCACTTGCATTCTCCTGCTCCCTTCTTACACATGCATGTGCTCCCCATCTCTTTCTCTCTCTCACAAGCACTCTCCAGCTCCCACTCTCTCTTGCATGTATCCTCCAGCTCGCTCTGATCTAATTGAATGGTGGAACGGGTTCAATAAGTCAAATGGCCTACTCATGTATCCTGTGTTCCTCTCATGAAAAACATGAAACCATTCAATTTAAGGATCAAACCTTATTCCAATATGATGATGCCATTTGAAGTTCAAGAGTAAATCTTTGTTGGTTATAAATGGGTTCCGTATATAGTGTTTTAATTGAATTTTTGGATGGCAATGGTACATGACATGAAGGCAGAAATTACAATCAGCACTGTTCTGATAGATGCTTTACACACAGTTGCACCAAGTTCTCTCAATGTTAGCACAACTGAATCATTTATTTTTAACAGGTTGGTTGGCATGTTATAATAGCCTTGATTAATTTGGTGTGAGATTTTTAGCCTGTAATATGAAAGAATACTTATCAACCTTGAAGATGCAATTGAATTGCTCATAATATTGGTTACTCCCTTGTGAAGACTATGCATGTGGAAACTTTGCCTGACAATCTGCAAGTGGATCCCAAGACTGGAGATGTGTGGATTGGTTGCTGTCCCAATTGTTGGAAACTATTCTTCTACAAACCTGAAAACGTCCCAGGATCTGAGGTTTGTTACTTAAAATGTTGAGAGAAAATTCAACTCATTCTAACATGAGTTGAATTCAGAGTTAGTGCGACCACTAGGCAAACTGAGCTTTAGCTGCAGGTGTCAACATTATTTGGGGGGGGGGGGGGGGGGGAGAAGGGGGTGTGTGAGGGTTGTGCAAAGAAACAGAATGAACTCATGAAACTTCTACCAAATGGTAGATTTCCAACACTGGGGTTTTGGAAAACTGCCACTGGCATCTTTCTTTTCAACCACCAGACCAGCTTAAAAGAAATCCAAAATGTTGGTTTCAACAATAGTTGCTGTCAGTAGGAATTGCTGCTTCTGACCGTTAGGCAGTTTTGTAGTTTTCCACTGGAACATCCCTGCCCTCAGCATTTGTCAAACTGCAGATCACTGATTGTAGTAGTGGTGAATGTGGGGCAGACAGACCTACAGCTTCAATCTCAGATTCCATTTCCCCCATGCTGACTGCTCCAGCTCTTCCAATCACAGGTTTCCTCTCTTCTGATCTTTCAGATTGGAGCAGCAAGGAAAGGAGGGCACCCGTCATTGGAGGTTGATGAGCAGTTATTTTGGCTAGTCCTAACATCAACCCTAAGGAGACTTTCAGCTGTGTCACCATCCATCACTTTGACCAGATGCTTGATGACCAGTCCTACCAAGTTCATGTCTTCCATAATGCCAAAGAATAAGAGCTAAGAAAGGCAGCAAGAGGTGGAACCACACTCAGACATGGCTGGGCTGGGGGTGGGAATCTGTCCTGGGCTGGCTATTGCCCTGGATGCACAGGGATGTGTTAAAGAGTGGGAACTCAGCCCAATATTGTTATTGTAACACCATGGGACCCTTCTCTCAATTTAAGAGGATCCTATGCACAGTGTTTTGAACACTCCACAAAACCTAAGTGACAGATTATACATTTTTGGGGAATGAGGCCTCTCCTCCTCAATGTTGCATCAAACAAACTTGAATGTTTTGATTCTTGACTGCTGTGTATAACTATAAATGCAGAATCTTTTCATACTAATACGTAATGTTCATTTTCATAAGAAAATGTGGGCCCGGGTGAGGTTGAAGACTGAACTACATCACCTAACACTCTTGTACTGGGCCCTAGTTGAATTGCTTTAATTTTAAATTGTTGCATTTGTCATGCTGAACACTTCAATTTACTTCTACTTGAATGCCTACTTATGTCACCTATAAATATAATGTAAAACATGTACTAGGAACATGTCTCTTAAGCTGCAAACATAAACCTGTCCTGTTAAAAATAAATTTCTTAGTGTTTGAAAAATATAGAATATTGGCACAAATATGTAATTATGGAAATAAGAGATTGCAACATTTTTTAAAAATGATTTAAATTTGAGCCTTTTCTAGATGGATGAATATAGCCACAAGAACAAACAGTCCATGTGAGGTTAAATTTCATACAAGTGCCCAAGAGCTAACAATGAATTCTGTTTCATAAAGATTTAGCTAGTTAACTCATTTTAGACTGAATTTGAACTGAACAAAGTATGTACTCAACCAGAACGACTGTTACTTCAGCTAGGCTTGACATCACCTGGGAAAAAAATAGGCGCTTGTATTTTTTTTGTTAGAATGCATTAAGTAAACTTCTCTTTATACACACAGGTAATCAAAATTGAAAACATTCTCTCTAAGGACCCAAAAGTGACCCAAGTGTATGTCAACAATGGCTCTGTTCTCCAAGGCTCATCAGTTGCCACTGTTTTTGAAGAAAAATTGCTTATAGGCACAATCTTCCACAAAGCTCTTCACTGTGAGCTTAGCTCATAACCATAAATTGATGCATGCTTTCTCAGCCATTAAAAGGTCTGCCTGTTCAGTGAATAAAAGATTTTTGTGATTCTTCTTACTAATGATATTAATGGTAATGTGGGTTTTACGTTATGTCTATAATGGTAATAAATAGGCTGCTTCCAATGCAGTCTATTGTAATGGAAGTAAATTCTTACCAAATATATGTGTTCAGATGTATTGAAAATGCCACATTTTTCTCCATTTCCATTCCATTATTTGAACAAGTGCAAGGATCTCGTGGACTTTTGTCACTTGGATTAAGACCAATCAGCAGCGTCAGCCAATTCCCCCTCTCAAGCTCTGTTAGAGGGAACTAATTATAATGTTTTATTACAACAATTTCTTAGGGCAAATAGTGAGTATGGGTTACTAAGGGATCTCTATTAAATGTCTCATCACAAGGGAGTAGGGGATCTATATAAAACTGTTAGAAAGTTTAAGTAAAATTTCACAATCAGGGGAAAAGAACATGTTGATATGAGACAAGGATTGCTTACATGGGTGAACAGCTAGCTAGTGACCTCTGTACCGCCTCAAGCTGGCAGTGCAAGGCCAAGCCTAGTAACAAGAGATTAGGTAGACAGATAATTCTTGGAACAATGGACACCCTGCCTCTGGTGTCTGTAAATTGTTTAATGCAAGTCTAAAATAGGCAATGTTGGAATTCAAAACAATTTACTGCTTGTGATTTTTCACTGTATATGGTTCTTCAGCTGGGCAGAGTCTGCTGCAGAGACCTAACAGTGGTTTGTACTGCTGCCTCTCAGCACCAGTGACCTGGATTTGATTCCAGCCTTGACTGACTGTCTGTCTGTGGAGTTTGCACCTTCTCCCGGTATCTGCGTGGGTTTCCTCCGGGTGCTCTGGTTTCCTCCCACAGTCCAAAGATGTGCAGGTGAGGTGCTTTGGCCATGATGAAGGCACAGTTACAGGGTTAGGGCAGGGGATTGGACCTATGTAGGCTTCTCTTTTGGAGGGTCAGTGCAGACTTGATGGGCCTAATGCCTCTTCTACACTGTAAAGATTCTATTAAGTAGAGCTCTCCCTGCACATACTTGAAAAATAGTGATCATAACCTATCCTGAATGTCTTGTGATGAGCTTGTAAGAAACTTTGATTCTATATTTGATCTTGTGCTTCTCATAGAAATCTTGGAGCAATGATAAAACCACCTATTTCCACCTATGTAAAATCACCTGCCCGTTAACCCCCACTGCCTTTCTTCTTCTGCTACTGAAGCCTTTGGACTTAACTTGTGGTTATTCTCCCACTGATTCTAACCTCTGTAAACTTGTGGTCATTCCAAAACTCTGTTGCTCCTGTCCTAACTCAAACCAAATACTGTTCACCTATTAGTCCTGTGCTGGCTGAGCAATATCTTTTTAAAAAACACCCTAGTTTTCAATGGCCTCATTCCTATCTCTGTAATCTCCTTCAGCTCCACAACACTCAGACATCTGTACTACTCTTAATTCTGGCCTCATACATCTTGATTTTAATTGATTCAGCTGTCTGGGACTAGGCTGTCATCCCTTGAAGCTCTTCACCTCACTTTTCTCTTTTAAGAGGCTCTTTAGATCCTACCTCTTTGACCAAGCTTTAGGTCATCTGCCCCAATATCTTTTTTACGTGGTTTGGCGTCAGTTTATTTTATAATGGTTCTGTGAAGTACCTTGGGATATTTTAAATGCTATATAAATACAAGTTTATGTTGCTGCTGCGTGAAAGATACTGACGGCATTGCCCCCCATCTCAAATATGAATTGGTTAGCAGTTTAGATATTAATAGCCCATTTTAAAAACTACTATACAAATAGCCCTTTTTTAAAATTTACTTACAGATAAACATACAAAATATATATTGTCTTGGTAAGTCAGTACTGTTTGCTGAAAATGTAATTATTTAGACCAAGCAGAAACTATTACATCAGTTTATGAATAGTCAGATAGAAAATTAAAAATCTTTTGGGAGAATGGGAAAGAATTAATGTACCTGATTTCCAGTTCTAGTTTGGAATCAGCTATATCCTTGTGATTTACGATCAATGAAAGTAAATTTCCCTCAAATTTGATAATTAGTAAATTAAAATGGTATATGATTTCTGTAAGTTTGCATTAATCCTTGTATTGTTTACCTTACTATTTTGATTTGCCATAATCACTGCTTTGCTACATAGGAGTAGGCCATTCAGCCCATTGAGTCTACTTTGCCATTCAATTTGACCATGACTGATCATCCACTTCAATGTCTTTTTCCCCACACTATCCCCATATTCCTTTACGTCGTTGGCATTTATAAATCTATCAATCTCTTAAGACATATTCAATGTTAGAGGTTCCATAATCTTCTGGGGGTGGAGAATGCTAAAGATTCACAACCTTCTGAATAAAAAAAATTCTCCCTCTTATGTCTTCTGTCTCCTGGTTCTAGACTCCCCAATTAGGGGAAACATCTTACCTGCATCTTCCCTGTCTATCCCTTTAAATATTTTGTCAGGTTCAATGAGATCACTTATCATTCTTCAAAGCGAATTCAGGCCCAGTTTCCTCAATCTCTCTTGGGATAATCCTGCCATCCCGGGAACAAGTCTGGTGAACCTTTGTTGCACTCCTCTATGGCAAGGGGACAAAACAGCACACAGTACTCCAGTCTATCCAAGGTTCAATATAATTGAAAAAAGATTTTGCTACTCCTGTACTCAAAAGGCCCTTGAGATAAGGGCCAACATACCAACAGCCTTCCTAATTGCTTGTTGCACCTGCACATTAACCTTCAGTGACTTATTGATGAGGACACCATAGTTCTTTTGTACATCTGTACTAATCTTCTAATTGTTGCCATTTAAGAAATACTCTGTGCACGTTATCTGTTCCTCCTACCAAAAGTGGATAACCTCACATTTTTTCCATTTATATTCCTTCTGCCATGTTCTTGCCCACTCACTAAGTCTGTCCAAATCCTCTTGAAGCCACTTTGAATTTTCTTCACAATACACATTCCCACCTAGCTCTGACTCATCTGCGAACTTGAAAATATTACATTTGGTTCCCATATCCAAATCATTGATATATACTGTGAACAGCTGGGGCCCCGAGTACTGATCCATTTATTGAGAACGACCTATTTATTCCTACTTTTTGCTTTCCATTACACTATATCATTTAGAAAGATAAATGCTACTAAAGTTGTGATGTGGCATTTGATGATGGCCTGGAATATCTTCAAGCTAGATTTTCAGTGCAGTACTTGTAAATTGATAGGTTATGTTTGTACTTTAGCTTTAGTGAAGACTGTTCTCTCCGAAATTCGATTTGTTACTGTATTTGAATGGACATAGTAATCCTTAATAAACAGCTGATGAAATATGAACTGATTCTCTGACCTCAACTACCTTGAACGTGCAGTCTTAAAGCTTATTTGCTCATTAAACAAACCAATTTCAAGTTAAATAATCATAATCTTAACTGAAAAGTTAATTGGCATAATAGGATATTATATTCAAATTTGTGTAATTGGTTGTGGACAGTTTGAGATATTCTGATTGAGTCAGAATTGCAGATGTCCCAAAGCACTTTACAGCCAATGGAGTACTTTTTGAAGTGTAGTCACTGTTGTAATGTAGGAAACATAACACTAATTTGTGCACTGCAAGGTCCCACACACATGATCTATCTGTTTCAAAATGGTTGAGTGATAAATATTCACCAAGATTCCTCTTTGCAGCAGTCAAGATGGCTCATCATCATCCAAAGATAAATCAGGAATGGGCAAAATATGCCAGCCTGGGCAGTGACACCACGTCCAAGAGTGAATTTTAAAAACAACATTGTACCTAAATAAAGTCAAAAGGATCATTGCTGGTCAAACATATCATAACTTTGAACTATATTGATTAAAACCTGCTACATTATCAAATAAAATAATAGCATTAAACATTTTCCTTGGTAGGAATAAGCAAGTTGATAATTTGTACATGCAAAAACATTGGCAACCAATATTTCCTAAGAGTTGTTTCTTTGTGATTTTCTCAGAACATAATCTAATGCCAGTTAATGAAGAAAATTCCAATGAACTCATAACCTAGGAAAATAGTGCACCTCCCATAAAAGCTGAAACTGAGACAGCTCTGGCGATAAAATGTAACAAAGATGGTCTTAACTTCAGCTGCAGGGATACTAACCTTCCACTTGTTTGAGTTTTTTTTCACATTTCTTGCTGAGAGGCTGAATATTTATTGATACTCCCTATGTTATTAAATCTGAAAATGTTTTTGAATTTATGCAAAAGCTGCGGTGGAAACACTCTTCTACCACTCACCTACATTTGTTCAGTGAAACCAAATATTGGTGGCATGTTGATCATAACATTTATTACCTTGCAAAACTATTCCAAGATCAATATCTCCTGTCTATTTCTTTCAGATTCAGATTTTTTAAATAAATGAATACAGACAGGATTTTATTGAACATAGTTTCAATTTCTGGGCAACACCTTTTAGTTTACAGCAAAACATCAAAGCAGGTGCTGGAATTTATGAGATACCATCATAACTGAGGATATAGCTCATAGGACAATCTAAACGTAGCAAAGGAAATACTAGTGGATGTATTCTTGCAGAAAGTTAGTATTAAACATAATACTAAGGTTATTAAAAGGTAATTCAGCATTATCTTAGAATAAACGTAGATGCTTGGTGAGAATAATATGAACATATTGGGCAGAAAATATTTTTCAAGGATAGTAAAACATAAAATGTGAAAGAAACACAGTTAAGACATTTCAATTCTTGTCACTTTTAATGCATTTGTTGTCTGACAACAATGCTACTCATTGGCAAGTTGTTTATTTACATTAACTAACATTAGTTCATCACAGGCATTTTTAAATTGAGGAGAGAAGGACAAACTACCATTATAAAGCTCCCATCAGTCATGAACATTGAAATAAAACATTGAGGAATGTAATTCTGTAAACACAACATAGGAATACAGTACATCACTAAGCACAGACGACTAGGTTCAGGCATGGTTCTAAGGTTTTCATTATCATGCGGTCAGAGGAGCAATGTGAATAGGTCTTCAAATGAGACACCAAGCCATGCTATTTATACACATATTACTCAGAGTAACTTCCTCCATCTTGTGATGCTTCGGTAATACAAATAGAAGGTACACCTGAGCAATTTAAAACAATTTCAACATCCTCAGTGCATTTCTTTGTTAGCTGCCCAGTCATTCTTGAGCTACATGTAACTAACTGTATTACTTCGAAATGAATTAACTGTTGCACAATTCCAAAAAAGGTAAAATCACCAATACAACACTCTTTAATACAGTTAATGTTAAATACCAAAAATCCCTCATTCTGTGCAGGCAATGCATCATATGTTCCTATTATGAATCATTATTTCCACCTTTAATGCTTACTAGATTTATTTATTTTAAAATTAATTGTATGTAAAGTTGATTTTAAGTTACTTTTCCCTCAGCTTCATAAGCATTCAACAGGATAATAGTTTTCTACATCAGAACATGACCCAAAAAAGTAATTTATACCAGACTGGCTGATTCAGTTAATTACTGCACTGCAGTATAGCCTTAGTAATTTGTTACCTACCCTTTTGAAGTTTCCACTTTAATAGTAAATCTGGAATATTTATCCACCAGGACTTTCATACAACAGAGGCAACTATATGGCACTTGTTTAAAAACATATCCAACAAATTATCTAACACAAGTTATTAAACTTCAGGATTTGACACACTTAGAAAGTTCTGTACATTGACAAAACTTAAATGAAGCATGACAAACTGCACATTACAACAAATGGGAATATTAAAGGAAATGTTTCATTATTACTGCAACTAGGAAAGGAAAATGAACAATGCTATTCTAAATGTTACTGCTCTGCTCAGTAATCCACACAGAGAGTAATAGCTTTAAAGATAGATACATCCTTTTGGTCAAACTAATCGAAAGGAGGGGCACAATCCATTGTAGAGCATAACATGAACTGACAATCCTAAAATTACTTTTTCCTTCTCTTTGAAGTTTTAATATTTATCATTGGGGTAGATGATACTGCAGGAAGCCAAGAATGGGTAACTAAGAAGGATGGATGACATCTTAACAGTAAGCAATAGGAAAATATATTGTAGCAATTGGAGAATAGAAGTATAACTAAATGCAGCACAGTGGCCAGAAGATACAAGTGCAGTACATCACAGCACTTTTCTGAAGAGACCAGTAGCACAAATTGAGTTTGGTTCCAACTTATTTAAATTAGCTGCACTATGCTGTAAAACTGTTAAGCCTTCTGACCAGTACTGTTTTATGTGTAGTACAGATCCTCTTTGTCAATAATCAAACATTATTGATAAATCTCTGTATTAACAGATGAATCAGTCTGATACACTTTGAATCAAAAACACTAAATGCATTAGTAGCACATATCCAAAAAACTGAACTGTAGCAACACATCTCCAATCACAATTATAATAAACCTCTTTGATAATAGGAGAAATGGCCTATAACAAATCCACTAAGTTAGTTTCATTAAATGCCCATACTTGTCTGCTGCTTAATTTCAAACAGTTATGGTGAAAGTGCGTATTGTCACATATTGAATATATTTCATTGTCAAAATGTATACGAAAATATGTTCAGCTATTTGGTGCTGTTGCAGTCTTTAATTGCTTTAAACAAAATGTGAACTACTGGCTCTAATTAATAACAGAAGCAGCTATAAACAAAATTGACTATACAATGATGGGGAAGACATGAAACAGATGTTTTCGGCCGTTCATTGCAGTTACTCATTAATGATGTGCATTGCTTCTGTTTACATTGTACAATACGTAGGTTCAAATCTATTTACATCACCAAGAAACAAAGGGAATAGTTTTAATCCAAAAACATACAAAGGGCTATGCAAATTACATTTTCAGATACATTTTTAGAGCAGTTTTAAAAATTTGCTCCAGAATGTTATGTAATGTTATCTCAACATAGCTATCTGGCAAACCACTCAAACCAAGAAAGATAATATGTGGACATATAAAAATAAATATGCTGTTCACATTTTAAATAACGGTGTTATGAAATTTACCTTCATGTTTTTAGAAGTTTGGGCATTGACTCAGTAGTATTCAAATGAGGAGTCAGATACTTCATGTCTACTAAAACTAATTGTAGGATAAACTGAGAGCTGATTTGGGAACAGTAAAATGGGTCAAATCATGAGACACACATATGCATATTTACCATAAAAAAGTTATCAATATAGACAAAGCAAACATGTTTCCTTAACATATGATGAGGCCCAAAAGCTTTAATACAATATCTTCCTACTGATGTTGCTGAATTGGCACATAACTGAATTTATGCACTTATAAGTGGAATAAAAAGATGATATTCTGTAGAAATTCTTTAAACACTCAACAACAGAGTGATCAGATTTTTAAAATCGTGGCTCTGTTTGACTAATCACCCTTTTCCATCCCATTTCCCAGGTCTAAACAAATCCCTTAAGATCCTTAGCAATATAAAATTCCACATAAATGTTTTTATATTTGTTACTCAGCCAGTTAAAAATCAATTTCAATAACAAATTATAAATCATTATATTTTGGCCCAACATATCGAATTTGTTTTAAATATAATCTTCACTCTGGAAAATCTTCAATATGGCAGCTAAACACAGTTATCTACATGTGACTTTAAAAGGGAGTACTAAAACTCTCAGTTAACCTCCATGAAACTTATGTAATAAATATAATACAGAACAATTGAGTGCGCAATGACATTCCACCACTTGTGTAAATTTCCTTTATATCATTACAAAAGCTTTCTTATTGGTGGAGTAAAATGGGTATTCACCCTTACCACAGCTATATCCTCCAACAAACAGTAGTACTGCAAGAAGTATTGTGTGGGATGTCCATTAAGTTTCAGTGCAATATGCAGGTCTTAGAAATTGCTTATTCTAGGCCCTCTACAGTTTATACCTTTGATTTACAGGAAATAAATTTTGATGAGAAAATTATTTGCAAATACAGTAATTTTATGTAATGCAGAGATTTGAGAAACTGTAAACTCTTTAGTTCTCAAAGATATGAAGGCTCTGGGAAAAGGCAGCAGTTCATGAAAGGACCAAGTTGCTTCTTTTTTTTTTAAAACTTAAAAAATTGGCACCTAAATACTGATAGTAATATTATTTTCATTTAAACTTCAGTAGTTTCTTGTAGAAATACTTAAAAAGGGACAAAGATTATCCACATCTCTTTTTTTTTTAAAGACTGCATGAAAATAAATATTACATTTGTATGGCCTTAACTTCCAAGTCTAACACTTAAGAGTCATACATTTGTAAGGCCCTCTATTAGGCTTCATCCAGTTTGGTGCTAAAGCAAGGGGGAATCGCAGAAGTAATACAGAAGGCTGCAATAGGTGCCAGTTTGTGGAATGATAAACTTAACAGCAGTACAAAAATGCCACTGATTTTAGGTCCTTTTACGATGGCTACCAAAACATCACTAATTCTGAAGTATTTGGAAAATATGTGATCTGAAGTGCATTTTTCTCAAAATCCATACATGTCGTCAACTCTGCTGCACATGACAATGCAGTTTGGGTCAATATTAAAACCCTTTCAAGTCTTTCTTAATAACCCAGAGCTTTTACTGTTCTTACTCAGTGTCAGGTTCTACTGCTGGAAATGAAGACTTGCTTTTCTTATTCTTTTTCAGAAGTTGTTCCTGTTCCTTTTTTCTCCGTTTTTCCCTTTGTTTTTCTAATTTCTGTTGCGCTTTACGGGCTTTTTCAACTGATGACTTCAGTTCTTTTAGCTTCTTTTTAATGATTGCCCGATCTTGAGATACAATACCTAAAGCCTGGAGTGAAGAAACACTCAGAACTGTAGTTAACATAAAATAAGCAATGATTTTGATTGAGCACCCACCCTTGCAACCAAATGCAATAATATTACTTAAACTAAAAGTGCTTTAAATACACAGCAAGTCTGTCAACACCAATAAAGAGAAAGGACAGTTAATATTTTGGTTAGAAATCCTTTGTCAAAACTGAAAAAGTAAGGCAACTAAGACTTTACAGACTAACCAAAATTAGGAGGGAGTCAGTGAACAACTGGTAAAGATTGTGGAGCCAAATATTCCAAACACTCCAATTGTAAGTAGCTCATTTCTTTTCCCCAAGTCAGCTAAATGTATGATGTATACTTCAGTTCGTTAACACCAAATAAAATTACGGATTACTGAGAATCATGTATATCTTCATTTGTCTGATATGAAGTGAATACTCTCCTCCTTTAGGTACAATATTCACAGCACTAAAGTAGAGCTTAGCACAAGTCAAGGCTTGATCAAAACTTTTAAGTCTGTCAGGGGCATTGAAAGGTGGATGTGGAGTGGATGCTTTCTCTTGGTAGAAAATCTAGAACTAGGGGGTCACTATTTAAAAATAAGGGGTCGTTCATTTAAGAGGGCGATGAGGAGGAATGTTTTCTCTCAGAGTCGTGAGTCTCTGAACTCTTCCTCAAAAGGCAGTGGAAGCAGAATCTTTGAATATTTTTAAGGCAGAACTAGATAGATTCTTGGTTAATGAGGGGTGAAAGGATATCAGGGGAGGCAGGAATGTAGGGTTGAGATTACAGTCAGATCAGCCATTATCTTACTGAATCGTGGAGCAAGCTTGAGGGGCCGAGTGCTTTACTCCTACTCCTAATTCATATGTTTGTAAGGAACCTCAAGGGTGAAGAGAAATACTGCTGAATTTTAACCAGTTAAAACTAAGGGGACGATCTTACGAAAACATTTTGAAGTGTTGAATGAGTGAGAAAAAGGTTGTGTTTCAGACATGTTTTTGGGCAAGTTTGATCATGCAATCTTATGACACACTTTTTTGGATATAAGCGTGATTCTCACCCGTTTCGCGGGATTGGGGGGGGGGGGGGGGGGGTGGGGGGGGGGGGGGGGGAGAAGAGAGAAAAGAGAGAACCTAAGCTCACCGGCTACAGACTGCTCAGGGCACCATTGTGCCAGTGCCCCGATCTCCCAATAAACTGGGAGACCTCCTGTCCCCCCTCCCCACGGACATCCCCCCCACCCCATCGCCGGTGGCAGTGTAACCCCCCCATGGCCACATGGGGGCTTCAATGGCCTCCTAAATCTCCTGCCTGGCCATCACGTCTGGACTCCGCTGGTGGAGACCAGCTTTGATTATCGCCGGTGTGAGGTCCGACCCACGAGATGGTAAGTGTTGGTGAGGCTGTAAACGGCCGAGCTGAATGCGTGATATCAACATGTAAATCAGCTATGTCCCCAAAGAGGGAGCAAAGCCGATCTTGCTGGCAAAATAGTGCCGGTTGCATTGGGTGCAATGCGAAAACGGACACAAATCTGACTTTTCGCTCCACACGCAATCCTACCACCATGCCACACCAATTGATGAGCAGGGATGGTGTCATAAGATTGTGCCCTAAGAATCTTACCAATAAGAGCACAAGTAAGCTTTTGCTACTTGCCCAGTTAGGACTGCCTATACATTTAGACATTGATTTGTAGTGTTATTTGCAACGAAGTTGGAAGAATCCCAGTCTCCAATGACAGATGTACTTTTCCATGTTCCATCAGTGATTCAATGTCTGATCAACAGTGCCCTATTGCATCTCCCTGACTCAGTTTTCAAGTTACTCAAGCTGCCTTGGAGGATCAACTCGTATCCATTGTCAGGGGTGTTTGCAATGGATTCTCTAGAGACTTCAATTATCTCCCAAACCAAAAGCAAAATATTGCATATACTGGCATTCTAAAGAATTAGAGAAATAGAGTTTTAAGAATGTAATGTTTCTATGGAGTATAGACCAGACATAAGACTGAATTTTCAAGATGGCGAGCACAGGGACCTGCCACTCAGAGTCGGCAGGAAACACATACCTGACAGACCAGCTGCCATTTTACTGTTAACTGAGCTGTGATTGGCAGTAGGCAGGACCTCCATCCACTGTTGGATGAAAGTCCTGCCTTGGATACAGCACTGTAGTGGCCGGAAGAAGATCTGCAGCACCGTATCTGAACCTAAGTCCGGGTACTGCACTTCAGGCAAGTACCAGAGTGGATGGGTACAGGATGCCCTGAAGGGTAGGGAGAGGGAGGGGTCGATCCCAGTACCAAGGATAAGTTGGGGGTGGGGAGGAAGAGTCGGAGCACCCAGGTTCCTGAGGGGAAGGACGGCTGAAATCTGAAGACACTTTAAGTGGCCTGTTAAGGGGCTTAATAGGGGCAGGGATGGTTTCCCCTGAGGCTCTGCCCAACCAACATAAAATTGTGTCTGGTTAGGAGCAGGTGGAATCCCAGAGGGAATCCCATCCATGTAATATCATGTTCCCTCAGAATCCGACTGGAGGGATGGGGGGCGGGGGGGGGGGGGGGAATGGAAGCAAGCTTTACATTCTGGGCCATGTAAAGAGATGCTACAACAGTACCAGTGGCAAGAGGATGAAATTGTAGGGCAGCAAGATTCAATAGGCAGTTACCATTATAAATGGGACATAGGAATTTAGAAAGTAAAGCCTGACAATGGATGTAAATCCAAGATTTAATACATCACATTAATTATATGAGTAACTTCTCACAGCCACGGTACCTGGTGCATTCAATTAGTCAGCATCCGTTTATTTGTGGCAGAAATACTTCATATGATATCTGAGTGTGCAGTAATAAAACATGCAACACATGTTACTGAATTCTTAATTTGAGAATTCATTTCTTCACTTTTGTACCTATTTTTGGGCTACCTTTCTGAGGCAGCTTGGGTTGTGGACTTTCCTTTGCCAGGTGAGAAGGTGCAGTATACCATTTCTATTTTAATGTTAGCTGAGCTAATAAATAACAAAGTATTTTTTATAATTTATATACCTTAAGTTTGCTTCCATCCAGTTGCAGCAATTGTTCTCCATCAATGCTTTTGGCAGTAAATTGTGGAATATACTGTTCCATGTTCAATCCCATAAGCCAATGAGAAACCTGATGGATGCTCCAGTCCAAAACTGCACGAGTTTTCCACTGATTGTGTTTTGGTGACTGTCCTTCATCGAGGATCTTTTAGAAAGGAACAATATAGAAATTCACAGCAACAACAGTGACAATTTCTTTATAATAAATAATTATAATATAGTGAAACTATAGGTTATCAGCAGAAAAGGTTGAGTTCATTACAACTTATTCATATTTTCTGTTTTCTTTCTAAAACAATGTTCTCACCTGGAACATTCTTGTAGTGAGAAGTTAAAATGTAAACTAACCATCATTTACAGAAGTAGCTATAGCAAGTCTTCCATTTGTCTCTTGATACTGCAGTATAATTCTTTAGGCACCCTCGCAAGCTCCAGGATTAAATGTGTGATACATTTCTGCATTACAGTCGTTTTCTTAAACTCTTCTTCCCCTCATTGCCCAGCAGAAATTGTTCAGAAATACATGAGTTTTATAAAAAGTAGAGTATGAAGGAAAGAAGCAACTTGCTGAGCAAGAATTGAGCAATATCAATAATCTGATTTTTTTTAAATGGAGAGTAACTAATCAAAAATGCCCATTAGTCTGTAAAGGGATGTGTGTGTCTGACCCCTTTCCAGTCTCAGAGTGTTTGCAAACTCAACCTCACCCCGTCAGAATGGATGAAAGCATGTGTTGGCGTGTGGGTGATTAACAATCTTGAAACTTGGAGTGAGCCTCTGTCCCTCTCACATGTGGACACCCTCGCTCTTTCACACACATTCCCCCTCCCGCGCGCGATCCTTCTCTCTCACATGCGCAATCTCATACTGTGAACAGATATCCCGGCTGGGGCGGGGGGATTGCAGTAGCTCTGCTAGCTCTCTCAGCGAATGCTGGGTGCAAGCCCTGTACTTCAACGCATTTGGGCGGGGGGGGGGGGGGGGGGGGGGGGTGGTGGTGGTGCGGAGGTGTGTGTGGCATATGTGACTTGTCCAGAAATGCTCAAGAATGTTAATAAGCAAGTACGTTGGTTACCAATCTATTTTGCACAATATTTTTGTCAATCAGTCACTTTGTGTGAGGGCGTTTCTTTATATCGAAAAATACAAAAATCAGAAAGCACTGAAGAAAACTGATTTTAAAAACAAAATGTTTTTGGGGCGGCACAGTGGCTAGCACTGCTGCCTCACAGCTCACTGTCTGTGTGGAGTTTGCACATTCTCCCTGTGTCTGCATGGGTTTTCTCCAGGTGCTCTGGTTTCCTCCCACACTCCGAACATGTGCGGGTTAGGTTGATTGGCCAGGCTAAATTGCCTCTTAGTGTCCCGGGATATATAGGTTAGAGGAATTAGCAGGGTAAATATGCGGGGTGACGGAGATAGGGCCTGGGTGGGATTGTTGTTGGTGCAGACTCGATGGGCCGAATGGCCTCCTTCTGCACTGTAGGGTTTCTATGATGAAACATCAACAGCACATTACAGGACATGTTACTGGAAAGAAACATCAACCCATTGCACACCTGAGCCCTAATTCAGTTACCTCATTTGGGTTGATAACATGGAGGAAACAAAGTATCACCTCCTATGGCAGGAATGGGTGGGCTCATTATTAACAAGCCTCCAAATTAAACTTTACTTGATCATAAACAATCACCTGCATCCCCCAGCTCCCCAGAGTTGTGGTTCATATCAGCTTTGCACCTTGTACATCCAGCCACCAGCCTGGATGGCTAAACTTCCCGGACAAGTGGCAGGGCTCCTCGACATTGCTCAGGCCCTACAGCTGTTGACTGCAGTGTAAGGGTGGGTGAGATATGTTAGTGGCATCGTAATCCCCTCAGCCTTTGTATCCTTTCCCCCTCGAAGCATAAACCCCTTACAATGTACCACCCAATGGCTGACGGTCCAGGAGTAGCTCTCATCCTCATCTAGGAACATCACTTTCGTCCCGTGTTAACTCAGTGGTTGCTCCCCCACCCAGCACCTTCAAGCGAGCACCCAGATTCCCTCTCAGACCTAGCACTAACACCCAGCAAAGGTGCCTTGAGCTGCGGAAGGTCACACTAATGCCTCACACTGCCCTCCTACAAAAAGCCGCACTAATGCTATCCTCCCAACGCCCACCCAGGACCAGAGGCCCACACCAGGCCTGCACCTAACACCGTTTCCCACCATCTCGATACTCAGCACCCACATCCCATCCCCCGCTGCCCCCCCAGCCCAAGAATGTCTTATCTGTCTCCTCCCTAGCCTCTCTGGTGTCCCCTCTCCACAGGACTACCTGGTGGGTCGTGGTGATCTGCATGCTTACCTCCAATATCCCCCCTAGGAAGTGAGGTTTCCAAGTTCACGTTTGTAAACCATGCCGGCATGAGGTTTTACTGTCTAATAAAGGTGAAAGTCATGACAGGTTGGAGATTACATTTTATGATTTTCCCGACCTTTGTTGGTGGGAACCTCATTATGTTGCCTGCGAGGGGTGGGGAAACGCGTGATATTTTGGGCCTATGTTCCCATTTACACACATGGCTATCACAGGCTCAAAATCACTCCCTAGAGAGCAGTTTTATGTCTGTTTTTTGCAACTGGGACAAAGTGCTGGATCACTGAGGTCAGTCTTTCACCCAACCATCCTAACTTTGGCAGCATCTGTGCTGCCTCTGAATTGTTTCCAGGGTTGGTGGGCACAGCTCCCATTGCACCCCTATTCCCAAAACGAAAATCCGACCATAGGGACTGTTTTCCAGGAGCTGGGTTCGCAGATCTGGCAATTCTGCCCTCCCAATCCAGGCATGAAAATTCAGTCTTTGCTGTCTGAACTGCTTTGCTCCTCCTGTAGATACGCAGAGAGACCTGGGTGTGCAAGTCCACAGATCCTTGAAGGTGATGTCACAGGTGGAGAAGGTGGTGAAGAAGGCATATGGCATGCTTGCCTTTATAGGACGGGGCATAGAGTATAAAAGTTGGGGTCTGATGTTGCATATGTATAGAACGTTGGTTCAGCCGCATTTGGAATACTGCGTCCAGTTCTGGTCGCCACACTACCAGAAGGACGTGGAGGCTTTGGAGAGAGTACAGAGGAGGTTTACCAGGATGTTGCCTGATATGGAGGGGCTTAGTTATGAGGAGAGATTGGGTAAACTGGGGTTGTTCTCCCTGGAAAGACAGAGGATGAGGGGAGACTTAATAGAGGTATATAAAATTATGAAAAGCATAGATAGGGTGAACTGTGGGAAGCTTTTCCCCAGGTCGGTGGTGACGTTCACGAGGGGCCATAGGTTCAAGGTGAAGGGGGGGAGGTTTAACACAGATATCAGAAGGACATATTTTACACAGAGGGTGGTGGGGGCCTGGAATGCGCTGCCAGGCAAGGTGGTGGAGGTGGACACACTGGGAACGTTTAAGACTTATCTAGATAGCCACATGAACGGAGTGGGAATGGAGGGATACAAAAGAATGGTCTAGTTTGGACCAGGGAGCGGCGTGGGCTTGGAGGGCCGAAGGGCCTGTTCCTGTGCTGTATTGTTCTTTGTTCCTCCAAAACCTGTAAGTACTGCAATTGAATAGATGAAACAGTATGAAGTTGAATACTTACACGATAAATATGCACCAGAAAATTTTTCAGAAAAAAATAGCATGTCCATTCCAGTGTAAATGTTTAATGGCATGATAAGTCTTGATTACTGTCAAACTTCTCTGGTACTGAAAATGAACTTTGACATGAATGGAATCCCATTCTTTCAGATTTTAATTGCTTTAAAATTTAAATAAAATGATTTTTCTTTACATTTTCTTTCTGTCTCCATCTCTCTCAATCTTTGTTTCACTTTCTGTACCTGATTTTATGATTGAATTCTGACTGACATTTCTTGGTTCAGACTCTCCTTGTTCATTAACAATCTTTCAATATTATTGGTTAAGGAGGTCCACCCTTGTTCACACATGCCAAATTCCCTGTAAAAGGTGTCATGGCATTTGTCTTTCTAATTGCAATAAGTTCAAGTGCAAAATTTCCTGAAAGTCTGTGAGCAAGCTTAAGCTATGCATTTGCTGCTGAGAGCAAAATCCAGCCCAATGTATTGCAAGCTAATTATACTCTGAATTTCAAATAACTATCATTGGTGATTATGTGCAATTAATTTAATTGCTAAATAATGTTTTCCAGATAATGTGTTTGAGCCAAAAGATTTATCCATTGAGTCACATAATTCCATCTACATATGCATCGTCCCAAGAGTAAAACCACATGAACTGCACATTATATAGAATTTTTGACAATATTAGATTACATTTTGATTGGGATGCAACACACAAAATGCTTCACACAAGGTTAATGAGGAGATTAAAAAATTAAAATTAACATGCTGGATATCTTTTCAAGCATCTCACCTTATCATCTATCATATCCAGGCTCTGCCAAGATAGCAAGAAAAATGAAGGAAGAATATTTCAGAACACAAAAAAGTAAGCAAATACATTAACAAAACTTATTAGTTCTCAAATGACCAGCAGAAACAACTTCCCCAATTTGGAACATTTTTTCTTTCACACACCAAAAAATGAAGATCAATCTGTTGCACTGAGTTATGAGAAAAAATAATATTGCTCTTTTTAAAAACAATGTTGCAACTCAAATGGTCTTACTTTCATTCCAGAATGGCAGCCTTGCTATCTTCATGTTTTAGCAACTGTTTCTTAAATGATTCCAGGATGCAGAATGTATTTAAGGAATTACATAATGTCTGGCAAGATGTCAAGATTGGTATTCTAGAGAAATTAGATCATATAAGCCACACAGCCTTCTTCGACTAAATCTTTCCAGTTATTTTCTGTTTTAATCTTGTCCCCGTTTTCATGGGCAGGTTGGGACTGAGAGGTATAATGTGATAGACAACTGATGACAGTGCAGGGAATGGCAAACTTTTCCATGTTCAATACCATTGATTGGGCGACTGGGATTGGACAGTTGGGATTGGGAGAATGGGATTGAGGGGTTGGAATTGGGTAAATGGGATTTGAAGATTGGGATTGGACAGTTGGGATTAGGTAGATGGGATTCAGAGAGTAGAACTGGGTGATTGAGATTCAGAGGTTGGGATTGGATGAATGGGATTGGGATGTTGGGATTGGAGAATGAGATTGGGAGAATGGGATTGGACAGTTGGGATTGGGAGAATGGGATTGGACAGTTGGGATTGGGAGAATGGGATTGGACAGTTGGGATTGGGATAATTGGATTGGGAGAATAGGATTGGGATGTTGGGATTGGACAATTGGGATTGAGGGGTTGGAATTGGGTAAATGGGATTTGAAGATTGGGATTGGACAGTTGGGATTAGGTAGATGGGATTTGGAGGGTAGAATTGGGTGATTGGAATTGGGTGAATGGGATTCAGAGGTTGGGATTGGGTGAATGGAATTGGGATGTTGGGATTGAGAGGTTGGGGCTGAGGGGTTGGGATTGGGAGGATGGGATTGGGTGATTGGGATTGCAGGTTTTTGGATTGGGTGAATGGGATTGGGATTGAGGGGTTGGGATTGGACGAATGGAATTGGGAGGATAGAAGGGCGGCATGGTAGCACAGTGGTTAGCACTGCTGCTTCACAGCTCCAGGGTCCTGGGTTCGATTCCTGGCTCGGGTCACTGTCTGTGTGGAGTTTGCACATTCTCCTCGTGTCTGCGTGGGTTTCCTCCGGGTGCTCCGGTTTCCTCCCACAGTCCGGAGATGTGCGGGTTAGGTTGATTGGCCAGGTTACAAATTGTCCCTGAGATGCGTAGTTAGAGGGATTAGCGGGTAAATATGTGGGGGTAGGGCCTGGGTGGGATTGTGGTCGGTGCAGACTCGATGGGCCAAATGGCCTCCTTCTGCACTGTAGGGTTTCTATGATTTTTTCTATGATCTGTCCCAGGTTGAACATAGCACATAGACCAGATGCAGAGCAGAGCAGAACACCTTATGGAATTCAAAATGCTGAAATGAAGTCCTGCCCAATTTAATGACAGGACTGCATTTGGATATTTTTTGTCCACTTCAGAGGGTCTAAAAGAGGAGGTGATGTCGCATTATTAAGGAGTCAGTTACTGCAGTAAGGAGGGATGATATCTTGGAAGGGTATTCAAATGAAGCTTTGTGGGTAAAGTTCAAGAATAAAAAGTGGGCAGTCACATTCCTGGGAGTATCCTAGGCCCCCAAACAGTCAGAGAGCAAGAGAAGCAGATATGTAAACAATTCACTGAGGTGTGTAAAAATAATAATAATGGGGGTTTCAACCTGCCCAACATCAATTCGGATAGTCATAGTTTAAAGGGTTTAGAGGGGGCAGATTTCTTGAAATGTATTCAGTAGAACTTTTCCTGTCAATATGTTGAAGGTCCAACACAGGAAGGCACAGTGCTGGATCCAATTCTGGGGAATGAAGTTGGACAGGTTTTCAAGGTGGCAGTGGAGGAGCATTTTAGTAACAGCGACCACAACACAGTATGATTTAAGTTTGTTATAGAAAAGGAAAAAGATGGGCTGCAAAAAACGGTTTTGGGTTGAGAGAAGGTAGATTTTATTAAGATAAAGCAGAATCTAGCCAAAGTAGATGGGAACAGCTTCTTGTGGGAAAATCAACAGCAGAGAAGTGGAGGGCGTTCATAATGGAAATGGGAGAGTACAGATCCAACATGTTCCCCGTTGGGTGAAGTATAAGAGCAAAAAGCCCAGAAAACCTTGGATGTCTTAGGAATATTCAGGACCGGCTAAAAAGCAAAAAAGGGAGTAAATAAGGGGCTTAAGGGTACTCATGGCAGGACAGCTTGCACCTGTGATATGCTCCTCCCATGCTATGTGGCAAATTATCGAAGCTTCAGCAGCCCCTGGTGACCATGTGTGCAGGAAGCTAACCGCATTTCGGATCTGGAGCTGAGGGTGGATACATTATGGAGCATCCACGATGCTGAGCAAGTCGTGCAAAGCATGTTCAATGAGGTGGTTACACCGCAGGTGAAGATTTAACAGGCATAAAAGGCATGGGTGACCACCAGATAGAGTAGAGGAAGGCAGGCAGTGCAGGACTACCCTGTGGCCATCCCCCTTTCTAGCAGATATACTGTTTTGGACACTGTTGGGGGAGATGACTGTGCAGAGGTAAGCAATGGCACCCAACAGATGACATCTTAGAAGACTCTTCTAATGAAGCCATAATGGGTAGAACTTAAAACCAAAAAGGAGCGATCACATTGCTGGGAGTGTTCTATAAGCCCCTAACAGTCTGTGGGAAATAGAAGAGCAGATATGTAAGCAAATTTCAGAGAAATAAAATAGGATAGTGAGAATGGGGATTTCAACTTCCCAACTTTAACTGGAGTAGTCATAGTGTGAAAGGTTGAGAGTTTAAAGGTAGCGGAATTCTTAAAAATGCATCCAAGAAAATTGTTTAAGCTAATACGTAGAAGGTGCGACAAGAGAGAGGCCAGCCCAGGACTTAATTTTAGGTAACAAAGCCGGGCAAATGATTGAAGTATCAGTGGGGGAGCATTTTGCAGACAGCAATCATAACTCCCATTAGATTCAAGATTGTTATGGAAAAGGACAAGGATGAGCCAGAAATCAAAGTTCTAAACTGGGGGAAGGCTGATTTTCATAAGATTAGATATGATTTGACCAGAGTGGAGTGGGAGCAGGCATTTTTAGGTAAATCTGTGATGGAACAGTGTGACATGTTCAAGAAGGAAATAGGGAGATTATACGGCCAACCTGTTTCAATAAAGAAAAAGGATGGCACCAACAAATCCAGTGAACCTGGGCTATCAAGGGATATACAGCATTGGATAATTTGAAAAAGGGAAGCTTACAGCAGATATCGAGGGCTCAAAATAGCAGAAGCCCTAGAGGAGTATAGAATGTGTAAGAGGGAACTTAAAAGGAAATTAAGATATACTGGCAGATACAATAAAGGAAAGTCCTAAAGAGAAAATGCTGGAAAATCTTAGCAGGTCTGGCAGCATAAGGAGAGAAAAGAGCTGACGTTTTGAGTCCAGATGACCCTTTGTCAAAGAAATGTGTGTGGGGAACCGGAGGACAAAGATAGGGTTCTAAATGAATACTTTGTGTCGGTGTTCAGTAGTGAGAGAGATGATGTGGGTATAGAAATCAGGTAGAAGTACTGTAATACAGTTAAAGAAATTAACATAGAATGAGAGGAGGTTCTGAGGAATCTAGCAGGCTTAAAAGTAGATAAATCTCCAGGACCGGATGAAATGTGTCCCAGGGTATTGAGTGAGGCAAGGGTGGAAATAACAGGGGCACTAGCAATGATTTTCAATTCTTCTCTGGCCATAGGAAAGATGCCAGAGAACTAGGTGGGGAAGGGATAAACCAGAAAACTACTCGCCGGTCAATCTAACCTCAGTGGTGGAGAAACTATTGGAAGCAATTCGGAGAAACAGAACTAATTTGCATTTGGAGATGCAGGGATCAATCAAGGGCAGTCAGCATGGTTTTATTAAGGGGAGGTCATATCTAACCAACTTGACTGAATTTTGCAAAGATGAGGGCAATGCATTTGAAGTAATCTTCTTGGACTTCATAAGGCTTTTGACAGGGTACCACATGGGAGACTGATAGCGAAGATAAGAGCCTATGGGATCCAAAGAAATTTGGCAAGTTGGATCCAAAATTGGCTGAGTGGCAGAAAGCAGAGGGTGATGATTGAGAGGTATATTTTGTTTGGAAGATTATGCCCAGTGGGATCTCACAGGGATCAGTTTTGGGGCTCTTGCTTCTGTGGTTTTGATAAATGATTTAGACTTAAATGTAGGAGGGCTGATCAATAAGTTTGCGGATGGTATGAAAATTGGTAGGGTGGTAAATAGTGAGGTGGATAGCCTTAGATTACAGGAGAATATAAACGGGTTGGTCAGACTGGTTGATTCGTAGCAAATGGAATTCAATCTGGATACGTGTGAGGTGATGCACTTGAGCAGGACAAACAAGACAAGGGAATACATGATTACCAGCAGGACCTTGGGAAGCACCAACGATCAGAGAGACCATGGTGTGCATGTACACCTGTCCCTTAAGGTAGCAGGACAGGTGAATAAAGTGATTAAGGCAGCATATGGTATACTTGCCTTTATTAGCCGAGGTATAGAGTTTAAGAGCAGGGAGGTCATGCTGGAACTATATAGAAGGTTGGTTAGGTCACAGCTACAGTATTGTATGTGTATGCAGTTCTGGAATAAACATTATAGGAGGAATGTGATAGCACTGGAAAGGTGCAATGGAAATTTACCAAGATGTTGTCTCAGCTGGAGAGTTTTACTTATGAAGAAATTGGAAGAAAGACTGGGGTTGTTTTCCTTGGAGCAGAGAGACTGAGAGGGGGACATGATTGAGATGTATGAAAATATTAGGGGCATAGATAACGTAGACAAGGGATATAAGGCGAGGTGCAGGAAGTTTAGAGGACAAACCTTTTCACCCAAAGGGGGTGGAGACAGACCCTCATGGCATTTAAGAAGAATTTAGATGTGCACTTGTGATGCCAAGGCATACAAGCCTATGGACCAAGTGCTAGGAAATGGGATTAGAATAGTTGGTCAGTTTGTCTTTGACTGGCGCAGAATTGATGGGTCAAAGGGCCTTTTTCGGTGCTGTAGACCTCTATGACTTTTTACAGTCAACATGGCTTTGTCAGAGGGAGGTCATGCCTAACAAATTTGATTGAATTTTTCAAGGTGGTGATCGGGTGTGTAGATGAGAGTAGTGAATTTGATGTAGTTTATTTGGATTTTAGCAAAGCCTTTGACATGGGAAATTGATAAAGGTAAAAGCGCATGGAATCCAGAGTAACTTGATAAGTTAGATCCAAAACTGGCTTACTGGTAGGACCGTAAGAAGTCTCACCACACCAGGTTAAAGTCCAACAGGTTTATTTGGTAGCAAATACCATAAGCTTTCGGAGCGCTGCCCCTTTGTCAGATGGAGTGGAAATCTGTTCTCCAACAGTGCACAGAGACACAGAAATCAAGTTACAGAATACTAATTAGAATGCAAATCTCTACAGCCAGCCAGGTCTTAAAGGTACAGATAATGTGGGTGGAGGGAACATTAAACACAGGTTAAAGAGATGTGTATTGTCTCCAGACAGAACAGCTAGTGAGATTCTGCAAGATCAGGGGGAAAGCTGTGGGGGTTACTGATAATGTGACATAAATCCAACATCCCGGTTTAGGCCGTCCTCATGTGTGCGGAACTTGGCTATCAGTTTCTGCTCAGCGACTCTGCGCTGTCGTGTGTCGTGAAGGCCGCCTTGGAGAACGCTTACCTGAAGATCCAAGGCTGAATGCCCGTGACTGCTGAAGTGCTCCCCCACAGGAAGAGAACAGTCTTGCCTGGTGATTGTCGAGCGGTGTTCATTCATCCGTTGTCGTAGCATCTGCATGGTTTCCCCAATGTACCATGCCTCGGGACATGGTACATTGGGGAAACCATGCAGACGCTACGATTTATGTCACATTATCAGTAACCCCCACAGCTTTCCCCCGATCTTGCAGAATCTTACTAGCTGTTCTGTCTGGAGACAATACACATCTCTTTAACCTGTGTTTAATGTTCCCTCCACCCACATTATCTGTACCTTTAAGACCTGGCTGGCTGTAGAGATTTGCATTCTAATTAGTATTCTGTAACTTGATTTCTGTGTCTCTGTGCACTGTTGGAGAACAGATTTCCACTCCATCTGACAAAGGGGCAGCGCTCCGAAAGCTTATGGTATTTGCTACCAAATAAACCTGTTGGACTTTAACCTGGTGTGGTGAGACTTCTTACTGTGCTTACCCCAGTCCAACGCCGGCATCTCCACATCATTACTGGTAGGACACAGAGGTTGGTTGTAGAAGGCTGCTTGTGTGACTGGAGGACGGTGTCCAGTGGCAAATCACAGGATTCACTGCTAAGTCCCTTATTTTTCGTGATACACAGAGATGAGAATGTGGTGCGGGGGGGTGGGGAACGATAAGAAAGTTTGCAGATGATGCAAAGGTTGGTAGGGTAGTTAAGAGTGAGAAGAAGGTCTTAGGTTGAAGGAAGATATTGACGGATTGGTTAGATGGACAGATCAGTACCAGATGGAATTTAACCCGAAGAAATGCGAGGTGACGCACTTTGGAAGGAATAACAAGACAAGGGAGTACTCAATGAATGGCAGGACACTAGGAAGCTCAGAGAAACAGAGGGATCTTAGGGTGCTTGTCCACAGATCCCTGAAGGTGGCAGGACAGATTAATTGGATAATCAAAAAGGTGTACAAGACATTTTGCTTTTATCAGTCATGGTATAGATTATAAGAGCAGGAAGGTTATGTTGGAGCTATACAAATGTGGTTAGGCCACAGCTGGAGTATAGTGTGCTGTTATGGTTGCTTCACTATAGGAAGGATGTGATTGCATCGGAGAGGGTGCAGAGGAGATTCATCAGGATATTGCCTGGAATGGCGCATTTGAGCTATGAAGAGAGGTTGGATAGGCTTGGGTTGTTTTATTTAGAGCAGAGGGGGCTGAAGGGGGACCTGATTGAGGCGTATAAGATTGAGGGGTATGGACAGGGTGGATAGGAAGCAGCTGTTCCCCTTAGTTGAAGGGTCAATAGTGAGGAGGAATAATTTTAAAGGTGAGGGACAGCAGGTTTAGAGGGGATTTGAGGATAACTTTTTTCACACAGAGGGTGGGGGGGTGCGCTGTAATGCACTGCCCTGGAGGGTAGTAGAGGCGGGAAATTTCAAAACCTTCAAATGTGAAACATGTAATTGGAATGTCATAACATTCAAGATGATGGGTCAAGTGCTGTAAAGTTTAAGTTTATTTATTAGTGTCATAAGTAGGTTTACATTAACACTGCAATGAAGTTACTGTGAAAATCCCCTAGTCGCCACACTCCGGCAGCACCTGTTTGGGTACACAGAGGGAAAATTTAGCATGGCCAATGCACCTAACCCGTGTGTCTTTCGGAGTGTGGGAGGAAACTGGAGCACCCGAAAGAAACCCACGTAGACATGGGGAGAACGTGCAGACTCTGCACGGGCAGTCATCCAAGTCAGGAATCGAACCTGGGTCCCTGATGCTGAGGGACAGCAGTGCTAACCACTGTGCCACCTTGCCGCCACACTGTGCCACAAAACTGAATAGTGAGTCAGCCAGGAAAAGTAGGATGGGCTGAAGGGCTTCTTCTGTAGTATATGACTCTATGACTGCCTGACATATTGAGAGGCTGGCTTGCCATTGTGTAGTACAGCCTGCAATAAAAGGCTGAAACTAGGAAGCAGCTGTCTGGAAGGGAAGGGAGATTGGATTGCAGGAAGCTGTGTAGTGTGCTTTGGACTGCAGATTCATGAGATTGTGAATTGGGCTTCAGACTGCAGAGTGAGAGATTGTGGAGAGTCTTTCAGACTACAGGCTGGAGAGATTCTGGCATGGCCTTTGGGGTGTTGGTTGGGGAGATCGCAAAAAGGCTTTGGGCAGGATTTTATGGCCTCGCTTGACATTTCCTGCCCTTTGTCTGCCCTTGGGGCGGCACGGTAGCACAGTGGTTAGCACTGCTGCTTCACAGCTCCAGGGTCCCGGGTTCGATTCCCGGCTCAGGTCACTGTCTGTGTGGAGTTTGCACATTCTCCTCGTGTCTGCGTGGGTTTCCTCCGGGTGCTCCGGTTTCCTCCCACAGTCCAAAGATGTGCAGGTTAGGTTGATTGGCCAGGTTAAAAATTGCCCCTTAGAGTCCTGAGATGCATAGGTTAGTGGGATTAGCGGGTAAATATGTGGGGGTAGGGCCTGGGTGGGATTGTGGTCGGTGCAGACTCGATGGGCCGAATGGCCTCCTTCTGCACTGTAGGGTTTCTATGATTCTATGATTTCACCCGCTCCGATTCTGTGGCGGGCAGGGCAGGGCGGTAGAAGTCCGCCGCTTCAGTCCATGGGTTGGGGAGATTGTAGAGAGTGCTTAAGACTAGAAGTTGTGGAGATTGTGGATTGGGGAAAACTTGGGAGTGGGGGATTGAGGGAGATTATGGCATGGACTGTGGTTTGAGATTGGGGTGACCACTGTGGGTGGGGGCAATATTGGATTGTGCATCACAGGAAGTTGGGAAACTTAATCGTGGAGAGGCAGGCTTATTGCAGCTTGGAGGGTTGCAGGAAACATTCTTGTGTCTTTCAGTCCACAGCAATGCAGGAAAGACATTTATCTGCTAGCTCCAACTATTCCAGCCTCTCTTTAGTTGCTTGGTTTTCCCTGAGCCTTGGGAACCTGATCCATACCATTAAACGCCAAGTCTGTTAAAATCTGAGGCACACACCCTCACTAGCATATTTAAATTACTGACCTGCCAATCTACAGCAGATCTCACTTACTTCACCCCCATGACCTGCCTGGTTTAAATAAGTATGGTGGTGGCAGATTGGACTCAGGTTTCACTTTTTTTGCTGAATTTAATTGCACTCTCCCCCTCGCAAACCGATACCCAATCAAATCATCCAGTCAGCTTTTTTTTCAAATACTCTATAAGCAGCATGTTAATTTCACACACAACAAAAACAGAAAATTCAGGAAAATCTCAGCAGGTCTGATAGCACCTGTGGAGAGAGAACAGTGTCAATGTTTCGAGTCTGGACGACTCTTCGTCAGAGATGCTGAAACTTTCCAGCATTTTCTGGGGTTTTTTCAGATTCCAGCATCTGCAGTAATTTGCTTTTATCTTAATGTTAGTTTCATTGGTGGGCAGGAAATGCCACAGCATCTGTAATGCATCATGCAAGGCTATTTGCAGCCCAACATTCATGTACAGTTCCAGCAGATAGTGCAAAAGCACCCTGGAATCATTGAGTTTGCCTCATTAACATTCATATTATTCCATTCAGTTTCATTAAACTGGGCCATGGGGAAAAGTACTGCATTCCTAAGGAATAAATTTAGCTTCTAACAGAATGATATTGCAACACTTTGGAGTAACCACCATGCAATCATAATCATCACAGTTCCCTCATCAGAGAGTAGATGGTAGCAAATGTTATTTCCTGACACGAATGGAAGGAAATTGAGAGAGATGGACACCAGGCTATTCCTGCCATCATTATAAATGCATTATTGGCACAGACTGGAAGCAGATCAATCATCAGTCTCAGTTGGACCAGTGCACCGTACAAGGCAATGCAAAAAAAGAGAAAGTTGAGAAAACTCCTGTCCAGCAAAAAGCTGGGATTGGGGATGGGGTGTGGTTTGGTCCCATGTAAAGACTGACAATAAAATAGACAAAGGTTTTTCAGTTTTGCTTTATCTGTTCACAATTTACTTACCTCATCAGAGGATAGCGCCAAAATGGGGGAGCGCCCTGTAGAATTTGGTTCTGCAACCAATCCACTCAAATCAGCAGAACTTGTACTACTGGGGCTAAAGTCATCAATGAAGGTGAAATTCTGTAAATCAAAGATTCTGAATGGTAACAAGTTCTTTAGTGGATGCAACTTGCATGAGATTTAAATGAATACTTAAAATAATAATAGTATTCATCTTTAAAATGCAATCTCTACTGAAATCAGTAAGAGATGATGAAAGCCATGTAAAGTAAATATTGGGTGAGCTGATTCTTTTAATGGAAAATGAAAACACATCTGTTTTCCTTCAATTAATTAACTACTAATGAAATTGCAGGAACAAATGGTTTTGAAAGAGGACTTGGACTTCACCTCATGGGCTATTACAAGAAAAAGTGCAGTCTCTCATTTGTTAAAATAAAAAGTTTGTTTCTTGTTGTCGCAATAGACTTTAGAAATATACTGTGTTGTTTTGCGGTGTGTTTTGCCGTTTTTGTATAAAAACTCTAAAATAATGACATTTTCTGGTTAAAAAAAGTTCTGACCACATATTTTGTTTGAAAATAGTTTAAGAACCTTATTCTGGAGTATGCAAAGCTATTAAAATTCAAATTGTTGTACAAAGCCTTTGAAAGGAGATATACCTGCCAATTTGTCTTTGTCATGCTTTTTTTCTGTGTTTTATGGTGAAAAACAAAAATATAATTTCATTAATATCTTGATAGTCATAGAATGGCAATAGCTTTCTGTCCCCATTCATTATGTCTGAGACAGGAACGCAAATACTGTTTACTATCTCCATCCCCAACAAACATTCTCAGCGCACGAATTCCTACACTTTCTTCCCTATCTCTTTGTATAACAAGTCTTAGTGTCACAGGGACTGTGCAAAGAATTTTGAATTTAAACCCATTCGTTATCACTCTCTCAAAAAACTATCTAAAGCTATTAAGTTGAATTTGGAGCTGAGCATTTCAACATAGGAACAGGAGAAGCTATTAAGAATAAAAACTGAAAATGCTAAAAAAGCTGAACAGATCAAGCAGCATTTTGGAAAGAGAAACAGATTCAACATTTCAAGTTAATAACCTTTCACCAGAATTGGATAAAGTTAAGGGATGCATCAGGTTTTAAGAAAGTTGTGGAAAGGCCAGGGAGGGGAGCAACAAGAATAGGCCATTCAGCATCTTGAGCATATTCCACTATTTGATGAGATTATGGTTTCCCCTTAATAGCTTGAAAACTTGGTTCAAATTACCCGTAATCTCAGGGAATACAATCCTAGTTTGTGCAAAATTGCCCGGTAATTTAAACTTTGGAATCCAGGTATCATTCTGGTAAATCTACCCCACACTTGTTCAAAGGGAATATATCCTTGTTAAGTTATGGTGTCCAGAGATTCTTAGTGCTCCAGGTGAGGTCTAACCAATGCTGTGCATAGCTGAATCATGACTTCAACCTCATTATATTCTAGTCCTCTAGACACAAAGATCAGCATTACATTAGTCTTTTTGATTATTTTCTGTACCTGTCCATGACATTTTAATGCTCTGTTTTCTGAGATCCCAAATCACCACTGTTTCTAGCTTTTGATCATTTAGAAAATACCATGTTCTCTCCACCTTAGGTCCAAAGTGTATGAATTCACATTTACCCACATTGAAATCCATTTGTAACAGCTTTCATTCACAATCTATCTTTGCGTCATCTGCAAAATTGGATATGTGGTTTTCGATCCCATCATCTAAGTTGTTAATTAATATGGTGAACAGGTGAAGCCACAAAACAGATTCACGAGTCACATCCTGCCAAATGGAGATCATCCATTATTTTAATTCACTGTCTCCCACTGCTTAGCAATTTCCTAACCAGGTCAATAATTTGTCTTCAATGGCGTGAACTTCAACTAAAGCTTATAGTCTCTTGTGAGGGACCATTTGAAATTATATGGACTTCTGGAAGTCCATATAATTACCATTCAAAGAAATTCCATAACCACTCCATCTGACGAAGGAGCTGTGCTCCGAAAGCTTATGGTATTTGCTACCAAATAAACCTGTTGGACTTTAACCTGGTGTTGTGAGACTTCTTACTGTCATTACACAGGACCAGATCTAGGACAGCTTGCTCCCTCATAGTTTCCTCAAATAGAACGTAATGGAACCTATCACGGATCTATGAGCTCCTCCTTAAGGCTGCCTTGACCAACTAGGTTTGACCAATCGACAGGTAGATTAAAGTCCCCCCATGATAATTGCCAAACCATTTTTACATGCATCAGTTATTTCCTTATTTATTGCTCGCCCCACCATGGTGTTATTATTTGGCAGGCTATAGACTATGCCTATCAGAGACCTTTTCTCCTTGTTACTTCTCATTTCCACCCAAATGGATTCAACCCTTTTCTCCATAGAACCTATATCATCTCTCACTACCGCCCTAATGTCATCCTTAAATATCAGCGCTACATCACCTTCCCTCATCTTCCTATCTGTCCTTCCGAATAGTCTGATATCCCTGGATATTTAACTCCCAGTCATGACCACCCTGCAACCATGTCTCTATAATGACCACTAAATCATACTCATTCGCGATGATTTGTGTTGTCAACTCATTTACCTTGTTTTGAATGTTACAAGCATTTAGGTAAAGTGCCCTTATGCTAGTTTTTATTTCTTCTTTTTGAATCCTAGCACCTTCATTAATAACATCTCCTAAGCCCTTCTCCCGTTTAACTTTTTTCTGAATTTTCCATGTAGTTGAAACCTTCTCCCCATATGCGAACCTGCTGCTTTGCTTCCTATTAAGCATTATACAGTGGAGCCCCGTTGTAACACGCCCCGATTTAGCGCGAAATCGGATATGACGCGATGAATCATTGGACCCTTTTTTTTACTATTTCCAGTTTAGTGATTTAGCGCGACCCCGATAACATTCACGATAACATTTTATGGACTCCAACCATCGCGTTACAACGGGGCTCCGCTGTACTTCCTGTAGTTTTACCCTTCCCATCCCCCCCACTTGCTAATTTAAATAGATTACCACTCTATTTATCCTTTTCGCTAGAACACTGGTCCCAGATCGGTTCAGGTGAAGACCGTCCCAATGAGACAGATCCCTCCTGTCCAACACTGATGCCAATGCTCCATGAAATGGGGCCCCTCTTTCCCGCACCACTCCTTTAGCCATGTGTTCACTTCCCTAATTTTCTCATCCCTATACCAATTCACACATATTTTGAGTAGTAATCCAGAGATTATAACCCTTGAGGACCTGTTCTTTAATTTAGCTCCTCGTGCCTGATAATCCTCTTTCCTATTCTTACATATGTTGGTTTGTCACAACGTGGACCACAACAACTGGATCCTCCCCCTCCCATTCCAATATCCTTTCAAGCCGCTCAAAGACGTCCCTCACCCTGAAACAAGGAGGCAACATACCATGCAGAACTCAAGATCTGGCTTGCAAAGGATGCTATCAATCCCACTAATTATCGAGTCCCCTCCAACTACCACTTGTCTTTTTGCTCCCCCCTCTTGAATGGCCTCCAGTAACAAGGTGCAGTGATCGGCTAGCTCATCCTCCCTACAGCCGTCTTCCTCATCCACACAGGGAACAATTACCTCATACGTGTTGGATAAGGTCAAGATCCTGAATTCAGGATCCCTTTGATTTGATTTATTGTCACATGTATTAACATATAGTGAAAAGTATTGTTTCTTGCGCGCTATACAGAGAAAACATACCGTTCATAGAGAAGGAAATGAGAGAGTGCAGAATGTAGTGTTACAGTCATAGCTATGGTATAGAGAAAGATCAACTTAATGCAAGGTAAGTCCATTCAAAAGTCTGACAGCAGCAGGGAAGAAGCTGTTCTTGAGTCGGTTTGTACGTGACCTCAGACTTCTGTATCTTTTTCCCGAAGGAAGGTGGTGGAAGAGAGAATGTCCAAGGTGTGTGGGGTCCTTAATTATGCTGGCTGCTTTGCTGAGGCAGCGGGTTGTGTAGACAGAGTCAACGGATGGGAGGCTGGTTTGTGTAATGGATTGGGCTACATTCACGACATGGTATAGTTCCTTGTGGTCTTGGGCAGAGCAAAAGCTATACCAAGCTGTGATACAACCAGAAAGAATGCTTTCTATGGTGCATCTGTAAAAGTTGGTGAGAGTCGTAGCTGACATGCCAAATTTCCTTAGTCTTCTGAGAAAGTAGAGCTTTCTTAACTATAGTATCGGCATGGGAGGACCAGGACAGGTTGTTGGTGATCTTGACACCTAAAAACTTGAAGCTCTCGACCCTTTCTGCTTCATCCCCATTGATGTAAACAGGGACATGTTCTCCTTTACGCTTCCTGAAGTCGATGACAATCTCCTTCGTTTTGTTGACATTGAGGGAGAGATCATTATTGCCGCACCAGTTCACCAGATTCTCTATCTCATTCCTGTACTCTGTCTCATCACTGTTTGAGATCCGACCCACTACGGTGGTGTCGTTAGCAAACTTGAAAATCGAATTGGAGGGTATTTAGCCGCACAGTCGTAGGTGTATAAAGAGTATAGTAGGGGGCTGAGAACACAACCTTGTGGGGCACCAGTGTTGAGGATGATCGTGGAGAAGGTGTTGTTGCCTATCCTTACTGATTGTGGTCTGTGAGTTAGGAAGTTCAGGACCCAGTCGTAGAGGGAGGTGCTGAGGCCCAGGCGACAGAATTTGGAGATGAGTTTTGTGGGATTAATAGTGTTGAATGCTGAGCTGTAGTCAATAATTAGGAGTCTGACATTGGTGTCCTTGTTATCTAGGTGTTCCAGGGTTGAGTGCAGGGCCAGGGAAATGGCGTCCGCTGTGGACCTGTTGCGACGGTAGGCAAACTGTAGTGGATGCAGGTAGTCCGGGAGGCTGGAATTGATTCATGCCATGACTAACAATCATAGAGTCAATCATAGAAACCCTACAGTACAGAAAGAGGCCATTCGACCCATCGAGTCTGCACCGACCACAATCCCACCCAGGCCCTACCCCCATATCACTACATATTTATCCACTAATCCCTCTAATCTACGCATCCCAGGACACCAAGGGCAATTTTTTTTTTAGCATGGCCAATCAACCTAACCCGCACATCTTTGGACTGTGGGAGGAAACCGGAGCACCCGGAGGAAACCCACGCAGACACGAGGAGAATGTGCAAACTCCACACAGACAGTGAGCCAAGCCGGGAATCGAACCCAGGTCCCTGGAGCTGTGAAGCAGCAGTGCTAACCACTGTGCTACCGTGCCGCCCCTTTCAAAGCACTTCATAATGATGGATGATAGATCCACCGGCCGATAGTCATTAAGACATGCTGCTTGGTTTTTCTTAGGTACCGGGATGATGGCCGTCTTCTTGAAGCAAATAGGGACCTCAGATTGTTGCGAAGAGAGGTTGAAGATGTCTGTGAATGCCCCGCCAGCTGATCTGCACCGGATCTGAGTGCACATCCGGGTTAGTCGCTTTCTGTGGGTTGACCTTCAAGAAAGCTGCTCTGACATCTACAATGGTGACCCCAGATACAGGTTCATCCAGGGCTTCCAGGGTGGAGGGCATGCTCTTGCTGACCTCTTGTTCAAAACGGGCGTAGAATGCATTGAGCTCATCAGGGAGAGGTACGTTGGAGCCGGCGATTTTATACGCCTTCACCTTGTAGCCTGTTATGTCTTGCAGACCTTCGCATAGTCGGCGGGGGACTTTAGCTTGGTCTGGTACTGTCTTTTGGCATCTTTGATGGATCTCCTTAGATCGTATCTGGCTTTCTTGTATAGGTCAGTGTGGCCTGACTTGAATGCCTCAGACCTGGACTTCAGCAAGCAGTGGATGTCCCTGTTCATCCATGGTTTCTGGTTGGGGAACACACGGATTTGCTTCTTTGGCACCCCTACCTATCTCACTTGCAGTTGCACCCTGCTGTCCCTAACCACTGACCGAATTAGAGGTACTTAATTTACCAGGTGTGACCGCCTCCTGAAATAAAATGTCCCAGTAACTCTCCCCCTTCTGGATGTGCCACAGCATCTGAAGCTCAGACTCTGGCTCATCAATCGTGAGCCGAAGTTCTTCAAACAATCAACACTTGCTGCAGATGTGGTCACTGCAGTTCACAATGGGATTCGCCAGCCCACACATCATACAGCCACAGCACATCACCTGTCCCTCTATCTCGACTTAGTTAATTCGTTTAGTAATTAGTTTTTCTTTTCAAATTTAGTACAGATTTCTTACCAGTCAATCAGGTCACAGCTTTCCTGTGATGTTATTTTTCAGGTTTTTTTTTCAGTTTAATGAACTTAATGAATGGCTGGACACTAGGAAGCTCAGAGGAACAGATGGATCTTGGGATACTTAGGTTGCAGATACCTGAAGATGGCGGAACAGATGAATAGGATCATTAAGAAAGTACATGTAACATTTACTTTTATCAGTCGTGCCACAGAGTATAAGACCATGGAGGTCATATTGGAACTGGAACTGTACAGAATGTTGGTTAGGCCACAGCTGGAGTACTGTGTGCAGTTCTGGTCACCCCACTATAGGAAGGATATGATTGCACTAGAGAGGGTACAGAGGAAATTATTGTTGCCGGGTTCTACGAGAGTCTTTTTTTGCTGCTAAAACTGGGGTTTGTTTATTTTTACTGGGATGTTTATGACTCTGCATTGTTAGAAGAAAAACTGGTTGGCAGATCAGGTGAAAGGAGTTTTTTTCATTTTCAGTTTGGAGCTGCAGGTTTGAGTTTTAGAAGGGGCATCAAGTTGAAAAGTCTCTCTCTCTCTGGTTTTGGAAATTCTACTGGTTAGCTGAAAGCAAGGTTTTGCCTTTCTGAAGAGGGGAAATCAGCTATTGGTGGCTTGCCTGGAGTCCCTGGTGTTTTTGGAAGCCATGCTGACTTCAAACTGTTCTGTGTCTATCCAGAGAACTACAGACTTAATCCAAAGGTCTCAAAGTCCTCACATGAGCATTAATCTTTGCTTAGTTAAACCTGTGAAAAGGGTCTTTTGTCTACTGGATTGGTTTGATTGGAACACATTAGATATATTTGTTAAGGGTTATACATTATAGTGGTCGTTTTCTTTCTTGTTTGCAATTGATAAGAGTTCTCGCTAATTTTCTTACTATACACATTAACTATATTCTTAAATAAACTTTGTTTGATAAAAGCTCCCCAGTCGGTCATTTGAATCATACCTGGAATGAAGCTTATCATGCTTATCCAAGCCAAATTCGAGAGGCAAAACTTATGATCCAGGCAGGCTCCATAAAATACCTTTGAGTTTCTGACCTGAACCATAACATTGGTGATACAGTTGATTTACAGGGCTTTGTCTAAAGGTGGCTAGTGAAGGATTTGGTGGAGATAAGGGCAGAAGCATGCAATTGTTAGCAATAGCCTAAAAATGTATGCTTCACCTTCACTGCACAAGATCAACTGGCATGTCAGTACAGTACTGAGCAATTACTACACTGTTAGAAGTACTTTAAAATCAAGACTCTACCTGCCTGTTCAAGCATATGTAAAAGATCCAATGGCACAACTCAAAATACATGCAGTTTTCCAATAAGCCAGATAATATTCATCCCTCAGCCAACATCACTAAAGGTCATCCCGTCATTCATGCATTTGCTATTTTGCCAGCAGAACAGCAGCAAATGAATTTCAAAAGCAATCCATTGTCTATAATGCACTTCAGGATGGTTGAGGATGTGATAAGAGTGCTGTAACATAAATGTAATATACCTTTTATGTTTTGTCTAAATCCAGAAATGATCAGACAGGAAGTATTAAGAATAGACTCTGAGTCAAAAGAAGAGATAGAAAAGTTGTCTCATGTCAGTATACACATGCAACCAGATTCAATACTTCTTTATGGTGGTAGCAAGGGATAGTCTGAGCAAGCAGGAACAATGGACAGAGCACTTCAAACAATCAGCAGAGACCACTCAAGGTCAGTAGGAAAACCCATTGATGATTTGCAGTCTTCTCATTGGGATAGTTACAAATGGAATTTTTAGTACAGCTGTAATGGCACTGTTCACTGATGGTTCAAGTAAGTTACTTTACTTTGTTGCTTTTGCAATTTTAATTAAAATTCTGCATTAATTCATATGGATTTTAATACATATGATCAATGATTTCAAAAGGAAATTGGATGACATTTGGTGAAAATAAGCTTGCAATGTCACAGGTAGCATGGGGTAATGGGACTGACTGGATTACTCCACAGAGAGCCAGCATGAGTTTGGAAGGTGAATATCTGTCTCTTTTGTCTATGCATTTCTATATTAAATTGTTTCAATGATCGTGATTAAGCATACCATACATTCTAACAGTTAAATCATACACTCAACAGACTACTACTTCTCATGACACGAATAAAATAATGATCAGCAAGATTATAAAAATATTTTGGCATGATTTCAAAATTGAAAGCAATGATCATATCACTGATGAAGAAAGTAATAAAGCCAAAATGTTGTTCCTATATTTTCAATAGTTACACGCCAAACAGATCAAGTTCAATGCCACTGATTAAAAGCAATCAAAGGATATCTCACTGCACACTTAATTATTACTAATGATCAGCAGAAGCGACTCAACACAAACGAGATGTCATATCACATGATAGGAATAATGGAAGAATGATGGTCATGACCAGTGAGTCTGTTAGAAAGGAACAGGAAAAGGAGGAAAATGAATCCAGTCATAAATAATACCTTGTGTACTTTCACAACAAGGTTCACTAAAACCAGAAACAAGGCTACACACTGCCATTTTAATGCACATAGTCTAATAGAGGGAGAACATAGTTGCTTTGAGAACATGACTCATACTGCGTAATCATGGATGTGTCTGTGCAAATAAGATTCATGAAGCTTCAACTACCATTGGTCTCATCACCTGACTTCAAGAAATCAATGCAAATCACTTTCTCTGGTTAATGCAAAATTTAAGCCATGGATCCTTTGAATTTATGACATAATTAAGAGTGTAGATAATGTGAATGTGGATAATTAAAGTTCCATCATAATTATTGTGCAGTATGTAACAAACAAAAAAATACATACAACTGTACAGTTTTTGTAGTATTTCAATCAACAATACTACATTTTCCATTTCTGAGCAACAAAAAGTAACTTCTGACATGTCTCCCTTAGCAGCAGTATAATAGAATTTTTACAAGGGCTAGGAGAGGTGGGTGTGCCAGACACAACAGCATTTAGCAATAAAATGTAGCCGTTGTCCTTTTTCTTGTCTGTTATTTGGTTGTTGAATTTGGGCGAGATAAAAACAACCCATGAACTCACTGCAGGGAATCATAATCATGTGCCCTATCATACTGCAGCAGACTGGATCTTGCCAGTCAGTATTTTATTGTGCATTGAGCTTTCTATACTACTATGCTGCCTGAGAGATCATTTGTAAAAATAAACTAAATTATGGTCTGTTGCTAATGAGAAAACAAAATAACTGATTTCACACAAGTCAGAGTAAAAATACTTAATCAAAATATACCAATAAGAAGCTTATAAATTGCATCAAGCATTGGAGCCTCACAATTATGTATGGATTATGTTACCCACTGGGGAAGGGAAGGCATATACTCCATTATGGTGAATAGTGAGGTTCCACTGAATGAATCATTTCAGGAATTATAGTAACATTTTATAATAAAATACACCTTTTCCCCTCAATGTTATTCTATTGCCCTTTCCTTTCATTTAAAATGTAAAGTCAGAACAAAAGCAAATTTCTCTATAAAACCCATGCTTTAGTGATTTTAAACTTCTACCTTGAATTTTGGATATGGCATTTATATAGTGCTTTACAATGCAGCTCAAAAACTTACAAGGGTTTGCTTTTTGAAAGTAACTTTTGTTGTGTTCTGTAAGTGACCTTGAGTACTTAAACCAAAGTTCAAACCCAGATAAATAAGGCAACTTTGTGCATGACCTCAAGCTACACTGACCATAGAAGATTGTTAACAAGGAGAACTCCCTGCTCGATTGAGAGTGTGAACAGCGTATTGCATTGGATTTTAAAATTCCATGTGAGTAGACAAATGGGGCACAATTTAATGTCTCCTCCAAGATTTGAGATGTCTGACAGAGCAGCATTGTCTCATAACTTCAGTGTCAGTGGTAATTAAATATTGAGGCCCCCCAATAAAGACAGATTTATCAATCCACTCAGGTCCAAATAATGCTTGGTTGTGAACTTGCTGGATGAGCAATGGGAAGATGCGCAACTTGCTGGTTATCTGTGCAAACTGGAAGTCTCCAATCCATGACCAACCTGTCCATAAACTTTCCAGAATTAAATAAATGTGGTAAGTCCCCATGTTCCAAATGGGAAGAGATTATGCACTCTACAGGGCAATAATTTCTTAGAAAGTAGTTTTTCAATATCTATGATTTGAGACTCAAATCCAGTGATTGGTTTCCACCAGATACCAAGGTGTAAGAAAAACGGTAATGCTTTATGTAGCTTGTAGCATTGATTCCAATGTTCCTTAAGCGATTTCCAATTCGTTTGGAATTTTAAACATATTTCAGGAATCTTGCTTCTCACAGAGGATTACTGAACTTTGGAACAAGTTGCTGGCTCATGCAGATTTGTTGCAAGCATTCCAAAGGGAGCTGGTCAAGGCAGATATTACTGTTCAACTATATACAATAGAGAGCTGAAGTTGATATGTCCTCATTATCATGTTGGCCTTCATTTGATTGACCACATATTTTATTTTACATCTGTAAAATACATTATTTTACATGCAACAAGAGACTGCATAGTTCTTGTTGGATAGAGAACATTGGGTCATGATGTTTAGAACAAAAAACAAATAAAATTACAGCACGGGAACAGGCCCGTCGGCCCTCCAAGCCTGCACCGACCATGCTGCCTGACTTAACTAAAACCCCCTACCCTTTCGGGGACCATATCCCTCTATTCCATCCTATTCATGTATTTGTCAAGACGCCTCTTAAAAGTCATTACCGTATCCGCTTCCACTACCTTCCCGGCAATGAGTTCCAGGCACCCCTTACTCTGTGTAAAAAATCTGCCTCGTACATCTCCTTTAAACCTTGCCCCTCGCAACTTAAACCTGTGCCCCGTAGTAATTGACTCTTCCACCCTGGGAAAAAGCTTCTGATTAACCACTCTGTCCATGCCTCTCATAATCTTGTAGACTTCTATCAGGTCGTCCCTCAACCTCCGTCGTTCCAGTGAGAACAAACCAAGTTTCTCCAACCTCTCCTCATAGCTAATGCCTTCCATACCAGGCAACATCCTGGTAAATCTTTTCTGTACCCTCTCCAAAGCCTCCACATCCTATAAAGAAATAAAAGGTAAAGAACAGTGTGGCAACCAGAATTGAACACTATATTCCAAGAGCGGCCTATAAAGCTGCAACATATAGTCAGTTTAGTTGCAATCTGACCATATGCTGATGGACCAGGTAGAGTCTATTCCTGTCCATGGGTTTGATATGTTAAAATCGCCTTGTACCGTTTTTTGAATTTGATTCATTGATACCTGTTAATGCATGTAAAGCTATGGTGCCTTATAAGAGTCTTGAAAGTACAAGATAAGTATTCCCATCAAGAAGTCATTCAAAGGAGAGTAACTTGGAGAATCAAGACTACAGAATTGCAATTTTAATATTTACCTCCTTGCTATCTCTGCTGGGATTATGAGTTTATTAAATATATCCTTATATTATTTACAACGTGCAGTGAAAGAAAGCAACAGATTTAAATAACAAATCAATACTCCCAAATTTGAATTATACACAATTTTCTGGCAGAAATCAATTTCAGGATCACAATTACTTCGGAATCTATTAGCAGCTCTTCAGCCTCAGATGTTTTCCAAATCAAAGAGATTAGCCTAGATTTTATGGTCAGCAGCGAAGCAACTGTGCTTACCGCAAACCTCAAAGAAGGTTGCCCTCAAAGCTCTAGCGAGCTCGCTAATGTGGATTTCATCTTTTACACTGTTATTTGAGTTTGATGCCAAGTCAAGGGGATCTCCAGGCACTCAGCAACATTGACTTCATTAATCAGGGTAAACAGCCAAACATATTGAAGAGTTCAGCAGGTCTGGCATCATCTGTAAAGAGACAAAAGAGCTGATGTTGAGTCCAGATGACCCTTTGTCAAAGCTAAAAGGCATAGAAGGTGGGAGATATTTATACTGTAGGGTGAGGGAATGAAAGATGAGTCATAGCCACAGAAACCAGGAGAAAAGATTGCTAATGGCTGTTCACAGAGAGAATAAAGGGTGTGAATAGCCAAACAGGGGAGAGAACTGAGGTAAAATTTAGAAAAGGGGAAGCAAAGGGGGAGAAAAGGGAAGGGAAGGGGGATAAAATTGGGGGAAAGTGTGGGGGGAAAAATGAAGAAAGACAATAAAGAAATAAAAGGTAAAGAACAGTAAAAAATTAAATAAAGTAGAATGAAAACAAAGGGGGCCGAGGTGGGGGAGAGCAAATCATCTGAAGTTGTTGAATTCGATGTTGAGATCGGAAGACTGTAAAGTGCCTAGCTGGAAGATGAGATGCTATTCCTCCAGTTTGCGTTAAACTTCACTGGAACATTGCAGCAAGCCAAGGACAGACATGTGGGCATGGGAGTAGGATCGTGTGTTAAAATAGCAAGCAACCGGAAGATCAGGGTCCTGATTCCGCACAGACCGAAGGTGCTCAGCAAAGCGATCACCCAGTCTACGCTTGGTCTCTCTAATATAGAGGAGACCACATTGGGAGCAGCGAATGCAATAGACCAAATTGAAAGAGGTGCAAGTGAAACGTTGCTTACCTGGAATGTATGTTTTGGACCTTGGATGGTGAGCATAGAAGAGGTAAAGGGACAGGTGTTACATCTTCAGGTGTTACATCTGGGAAGGTGCCATGAATGCCATTAGCATTCCGCAAAGACCGTTCCCTCCGGGTTAACCTAGTCCACTCCTCCACTGTACCCAACACCTCTCCCATCACTCATGGCACCTTCCCATGAAATCGCAGAAGGTGTAACACCTGTCCCTTCACCTCTTCTATGCTCACCATCCAAGATCCAAAACATTCATTCCAGGTTAAGCAACATTTCACTTGCACCTCTTTCAATTTGATGTATTGTATTCGCTGCTCCTAATGTGGTCTCCTCTGTATCAAAGAGACCAAGCGTAGACTGGGTGATCGCTTTGTTGAGCACGTTTGGCCTGTGCGGAATCAGGACCCTGATCTTCCGATTGCTTGCCATTTTAACACACGATCCTGCTCCCATGCCCACGTGTCTGTCTTTGGCTTACCTCAATATTCCAGTGAAGCTCAACGCAAACTGGAGAAACAGCATCTCATCTTTCGACTCGGCACTTTACAGCCTCCTGGTCTCAACATCGAATTCAACAATTTCAGATGATTTGTTCTCCCCCCACCCTGGCCCCCTTTGTTTTCATTCTATTCTATTTTATTTAATTTTTTTTTTACTGTTCTCTACCTTTTATTTCTTTATTGTCTATCTCATTTTTTTCCTCCCCCATTCTTTCCCCCCACTTTATACCCCTTCCCTTACCTTTTCTCCCCCTTTTCTAAATTTTACCTCGGTCCCATCCATTCCCCCCCCCACATCTTCATCTGTCATAGCTTACAGCTTCTCTGCCGTTTGGCCATTCACACCCTTTATTCTCTCTGTAGACAGTTATTAGCAGTCTTTTCCCCTGGTTTCTGTGGCTATGATTCATCTTTCACTCCCTCACCCTGCAGTATGAATATCTCCCACTTTCTATGCCTTTTAGCTTTGACAAAGGGTCATCTGGACTCGAAACGTCAGCTCTTTTCTTTCCTGACAGATGCTGCTTGACCTACTGAGATTTTCCAGCATTTTCTCTTTTGGTTTCAGATTCCAGCGTCCGCAGTAATTTGCTTTTATATTGAAGAGTTCACAGAAAGCAAACCAGGAAGTAAAATGCATTGATTATCCTTCATCTTTCATAAGTTTAACAGAAAGTGAAATAAAGATTGGGATGAACACGGTAGAGATTGAAATATCATATGAAAACTTTCTAAAAAGTACATTAAAAATTATGAAATAATCATAAAACAATATATTGACATTATACAGATACCAAATGAGTTGTTCAGTATTAGTTACAACTTAGGACCCAGTTAAAAATCCAGTTCCATCTCACTAACAAGGGACAGAGGGGATGTTCACAGTAACTTCATTGCAGTGTTAATGTAAGCCTACTTGTGACACCAATAAACAAACTAATAAACTAACTTTTTAAAAAACAGTTTTTAACAACAATATTAAAGTGTAAAAGTGGAAGTTCTCTTTGGTTAGTAATTTCTAATCAATTTCTATGCACACAGAATTCAACAGCTTAACCAATGCAGAAGCTTAGAATTGCTGATAGCAACTTCTGGATTTCCAGGCTTATGCACTAGCAGACTCTGAACATTGCTGTTAGTTTCAGAGAAGTATTGACAAAGAACATTGACAGTTTTGCCATCATTACTTACTACAAAATCCAGGACACAGTGAAAACCAACTTAAAGAAAAAGATAATGGTCTCATAATTTACAGTGCAACAACTACATAAAAGCTGAATTTCTGAAAAGGAATTTCTGAAGTTCAAAAATCACATGACTTACACTTATTTTATGCTGCCTCACTATGCAGAAATTTCCTCAATCATGTTCACTGCAATTGATTTCTATCCACTGAAGCCTCACTTAATTCAAATTGCTCTGCCCCCAATGCAGAAGGTCAGTGTAAGTGATTTTGCTGCATTTATGTAATTTCTGATGTAAATTTATATCCAGAAGCGTCAGTGCCAGAACTCTCAGTAACGACTTCTGGTATGTCATAGTCTTTATACTTACCAACACTGGCACTGTGTTTTCTAAGTCTTTGGATTAATTTGTATGGTATCAGAGTCTTACATTAAAAAAAGAAAAGCTTCCATAATTAGATTTTCTTAAATATGCTTTGCTTGAGATGAATAAATAACCATTTTATAGCTTCAGCCTTTAGTTCTTTTTAGCATCCATTAAATAAAGAGGGGCTTAAAGGAGGAAGACTGTGTATATTCTGTGCTTGATTTTTGAATGCTGATTTCAATTTCTTTCACACTCATTTTTACATTACTGCATACTTTGAGATTTCTGAGAAGCTTTGACCCAAGTTGCTGTTGGTACGATTGATGATGTAACTGCCAAATTTCAATGCAAGTTGAGTCAAGATGATTTTGGGTCATACATATTTAATGGAACTTTTGGTCAGAGTGTAGGAGACATGTGGTTTTTCTTCAGATTGGGACTTGTTAATGAAATGGATAATCAATATAATTTGCCTCATTCCAAACATAAGGCTGATTCGCCAGATCAAATAATCACATACTCACGTGGCACCTTTTAATTTTCACGAATCAAGTAATGGAATCGTTTACTCCTGATCATTGTAAATATATCTAACATTGTGCAATCACGTGTTAATCTCTGTTTAGAAAAACTCTGACATGTTCTCTTCATCCCTCATTTTAAACGCGAACAATAAGCAGCAAATACCTTAAGTCTCTGTTTTTCAGGGCTCAGGCTCTCAGAGGATGGTTCTGTTGAGCTGGTAGGGGATGGCATAGTATTGGAAGAGTTATATCCTCCAGCACTTTCTCCAAACCAGGATAAAAGTACACAAGGTGAGATGGAGGAGGATGTTTCTCCCACTGAAATGTTGCTTGCCAAACTGTCTAGTGTCTCCTTGGAGATCCTGCCAATAAAAACATAAGAATATATTAAATGCAGGCATCCATGATTATTGATATTACCCAAAGTATCAGCAAACAATATTTCCTCTCCAAATAGTACATGCGCCCCACTTTTTTTAGTCACAGCTGAGTGGTGTCCATTTTGCTATTTCCCAAAATCTAAATATGTTTTGCACCAAGTCAACAGTGGTTATTAGGGAATCAGCTGTGGCAACAGTTGATTTAAAATATTTAGGTAAGTAAATTCTTGATCTTTCCATCATTTTTGACTGGTTGTGTTCATATTTTGTCGGATGGCACCTAAGTTTTCATGTAGCAATTAATTTTTCAAAGTTTTCCCCATCCTTCAGCATTATTACTGGTACCAATTGGTTATCCAATAGTAGTTTCCCTACAGTGATGACACTGTGCCTTTAAGAAATGTGTTTTTAATCATGTTTCTCTGCACTTTTTTATGCAGGCCCTGGTGTTATTATTGCCATGTTGTCTGTACCAATATTTTTTATTGTTGCTGAAGCAACATAATGGGCATCTTGTTTATTTTTAATCTGGGCCTAATGCAGTGTCCTGGAGTTTAATGACCTTTTTGGGATTATTGGGTGGAGCCTGACTGACAGGTCAGGTGGCACCTTGGAGCAGGTTTTTTTCACAGGGAAAAAATCCAAAGGTTTTAGTTTCCCTTTGGCAGAAACTGTTCGGACTGCAGACTGGAAGCAGTGTATTTTTGTCTCTCTCTCGAGTGAAAATTCTGCTGTCTGTGGTTGCTAGCTAGAAGCTAGAGACAAGCAGTGTCTCTATCTCTACATCGAGGTGTGCTGAAAGTTCCAGGACAGGGAAGGCCTCAGAATTTTAATTCAACATCCAAAGGATTAATTCACAGCAGGCGTTAAAAAGCTGCAAAATCCAGCATCATGTAAGCATACTTGCTTTCTGTGCCAAGCCTAGAGCAGGTTATATATTTGCGTTTGCTTTGGAACAGTATGTTTAGCTATCATGGAATGGCTCGATTGCAAACAATGGGAGCAGGAACTCCAGATTGGCTGTAAGATCCCGGGAAGTGTCATTGCTATTTGGGGTTTGGGAGCTCTCTGTGGTGTGATTTCATTGAGCCTGTGACTCTGAACCAGTGCTCGGGTTGGTCAAAGTTAATTGCAATCAAAAAACTCTGGAATACTTCCCATCATAACATCAAAGTATTGTAAAAGGAAGATGGAGAAGGTCCAATCTTGTGTGCTTCTCAGCAGTTGAGAACGTCAACAAATGCAGACGCATTGATGAGTACACAGTTCTATTTTAGAAATTAAAAGATACTTTGAACAAAATACCGAAGAGTTTCTTCCCCATAATCGATTAACTGCAGAGGCAATCACTGAAAAATTATGGTAGAAATTTTTGATTACCAAAATTTTTTTGAAGAAATGTTCATTCTGAAAATGTGAAAAGGACATTGAAAAACCAAAAAATACATCAACTGATCGGTAAATATCTTGAATAAGATTCAACTCTGCAAAGAAATAAAGTTATACTTTGTAAGGCAAAGATACCAAGAAGAGCCACTCACACAGATCAGAGAATCGTGGTTAAACATCTGCCTAGCAGATCTATGGCACTTGCAAATTTTGTTCATTAAAAAGACTAGAAAAGTGGCATCGCCACAAAGTGGACATATTGACTACCAGGCACAATTATCTGACCCATGTTCCTGGATTGAGGTTTGATCTAATTCTGGGAATTCCCTTCCTAACAGCACTGAGAGTATATCTACACTGCATGGATGGCAGCAGTTCAAGGCGGTGGCTCATCAATAATTTCTCAAGGTCAATTCGGGATGGGCTATAAATGCTGGCATGGACAGCAATGCCAAAATCTTGTGAAAGAAAAAAATGTCTCTAAATTTACCCCTACATAGTTTAGCTAACAGTAGCTAAAAGAAGGATGTGGAAGCGCTGGAAAGAGTGCAGAGGAGATTTACCAGGATGCTGCCTGGTTTGGAGGGTAGGTCTTATGAGGAAAGGTTGAGGGAGCTAGGGCTGTTCTCTTTGGAGCGGAGGAGGCTGAGGGGAGACTTAATAGAGGTTTATAAAATGATGAAGGGGATAGGTAGAGTGAACATTCAAAGACTATTTCCTCGGGTGGATGGAGCTATTACAAGGGGGCATAACTATAGGGTTCGTGGTGGGAGATATAGGAAGGATATCAGAGGTAGGTTCTTTACGCAGAGAGTGGTTGGGGTGTGGAATGGACTGCCTGCAGTGATAGTGGAGTCAGACACTTTAGGAACATTTAAGCGGTTATTGGATAGGCACATGGAGCACACCAGGATGATAGGGAGTGGGATAGCTTGATCTTGGTTTCAGATAAAGCTCGGCACAACATCGTGGGCCAAAGGGCCTGTTCTGTGCTGTACTGTTCTATGTAGCATGTTTAGATAGTATGATAATGTAATTATTGTTCTTTACTTTATAGATGTGAAAAATCAGGACACATTGAAGATGAGAATTAAACTTCCAGATGTCTTAAATCACAAAAGAAAATCCAATCAAGACTCTTGCTGCAATTATAGTAACTACCTTCAGAATGTTTAGTAGAAGGTGCAAAAAAAAGTATTTTGGCAATTCCCAAAATATTTATGGTTCAAATGAATTATTAGGAATGAATAATGAATTAACTTCTAATTTCCCTTCTTGATCTCACCATCACCTTAAGAACTGTCTCCTGAATTGAACAATTATCCTGGGCAGAAGTCAGAACATAATTACTTTTCTATGTATCAGGAAATAAAAATAGTTCTAAGGGATTTATATTTGTATTGGCAAACATTAAACATAAGATTTAAAGTTTATTTATTATTGTCACAAGCAGGCTTACATTAACACTACAATGATATTACTGTGAAAATCTCCTAGTCGCCACACTCTGGTGCCTGTTTGGGTACAGTGAAGGAGAATTTAGCATGGCCAATGCATCTAACCAGCACATCTTTTGGACTATGGGAGGAAACCGGAGCATCCAGAGGAAACCTAAGCTGACATGTGGGAGAACATGCAGACTCTGCACAGACAATCACTCAAGCTGGGAATCAAACGCGGGTGGTTTCAAGTGGGTTTAATTTCATATTTGTGCCTGGAAGGGTAAAAACCTATAGTTATATTCATGCTGAACAAAGGTGTTAGATTTCAATTCCAACTGTGATTCTACTGTGCTTAGAAAGAGCTACGGCATGGAGAATAAATAAACCAGCAGGAGTTGCGTAGCAATTGGGGCCTTGTAAAGATTTTTAAAAAGCTTTTAAGTCTTAGTTTTAACTGGAAGCCAGAGCAGTTGGAGACAGGTCACTGAGGAGTGAACAGCTCTCAACTCTGCCAAGAGAAGCTGGACAGGACGTGGAATTTACAAAGAGGCAAACTTCCTAAGGAACACAATACAGTCTAGGCAACCAGGGAACTGAGACAGGAAGAATGTTTCTAACGACTGAAGTTAAGTGAACAGAGACTAAGGTATTGTTCAAAAGAAAGAGTGAACAAAGTGTTCTGAGTTAAAGAAGCAATTGCAATACTAGATTTAAAGTAGGGAGGATCAGACCTTAGACACAGCTAAAACATTTGATGTAATTTTAAGAGGAGTCTGGACTTGAAAGTTAAAGGAATTGTGAATAATTGAGACACCAGTCAAGGTAAAGAAGTCCTAAGGGGTTACAGTAAAATCCTGGACTGGATTCGCTGTTAAAAGTGGAGTGGAAACTTAGTTTAAAAGTATCATTTGAAGATCCTGGACTGGATTTCAGAATGCAAACTTCTAAGGGAAAGCAATATTGTGAGAACAGATTTTAAAGCGTGTTTTGGGAGTGGTGTTTGGAAAATTCTGATGTGACAATCATTTGGGGGAATTCTGAGGAGAAAATCAGAGGCATTAACCTAGGTTCAGATGGGATTGTGTATCTGACCACAGTCAGCTTGTGTGTGTCAAAGGGACTTTGCATGTTAAGGAGACTATTGTAGATCAAGATACGCTTCAAAATCTGTGTTGATCTTAAAACCTGTGCGCAATTGTTAAACTAAGGGGGGTGGGGGGAGTGAAGGAGTATTGTATAATAATCCAACTTTACATGTTGAATAATTTTTTTTCAATGTTGTTAAGACAAATAAACAATCCTATGATTTTGTTCCTCCACATTTTATGAAGAAGGTAAAAGTTAGAGGGGGCAATCTAATGAAAAAAAGTCTAAGTCTGGAGCGAGCGTGAAAATGGGAGAATTTCTGATCCGTTTTTTGGACGAGTCCAAATCTGTGATTTTATGCACTTAGAGCAAATAATCTCTTCAAAATCCATTTATTTCCTGTTGGAGGGGTCGAGGCTTAAATCACCAAAATGCTGGTTGAGAGCAGCAGAGGGCGCAATTGCACATACCAGTCACATAGCCTCTGCCTCTCTCAGGGGGCCTCTGTGGCCTAAACACGGTACCCGCCCAGCTACTATGGGGACTAGCGGCTTATCGCGGCCGCTGCTCCCCCATCCCCCTCCGGGTCCGGACTGAGCCCCCCCCCCCCCACCGATCTCTAATGTAGTGGCAGCAGGCCCCCTTCTTTCCCTCCACCAATCATAACTGCAGAGTGGCAAAGATCCCACCTCCCCCCCCCACCACCAAACACAATGCAGAGTGACAGCAGGCCCCTCCTTGAATTCTCCCACCAATTGAAATGCAGAGTGGCAGAGGGCCAGCCGCCACCCCCTGCCCCCCCACCGATCAGCCTGCCTTCTGTCTGGCCCCACCCCAGGAGGCCATGCCCCCTTGGCACTGCCCTCTGGCCAGGGTGCCAGACTGGAACTGCCCAAAGGCCACCACCCCCTTGCACCTGACCTCCCAGGGGGCCTCAAGTTCTACCAGTGAGCCCATCACATCTGGTCCCTGGTGTTGGGGACCAGTTGTGACTCCCAGAGAGAACCTCTCCTGGTGAGGCCACAGAGGCAAGTGAGCCTGGATGATACCTTCCCGAGCTCGCTAATCACGTTAAATTTATTAAAATAGAATTTAAATATATTCAGCCTTGCATCGGAAATTGGCGCAAGGTTGACCTCACTGGGCGGCACGGTAGCACAGTGGTTAGCACTGCTGCTTCACAGCTCCAGGGTCCCCGGTTCGATTCCCGGCTCGGGTCACTGTCTGTGTGGAGTTTGCACATTCTCCTCGTGTCTGCGTGGGTTTCCTCCGGGTGCTCCGGTTTCCTCCCACAGTCCAAAGATGTGCGGTTAGGTTGATTGGCCAGGTTAAAAATTGCCCCTTAGAGTCCTGAGATGCGTAGGTTAGAGGGATTAGCAGGTAAAATATGTGGGGGTAGGGCCTGGGTGGGATTGTGGTCGGTGCAGACTCGATGGGCTGAATGGCCTCCTTCTGCACTGTAGGGATTCTATGATAACCGGTGCCAGTAAGATCTCGAAAAACGAGAAATCGGGCGTGAACATGATTTCTTGGCTCTCGTGTGATCTTGCCAGTGGGACGCGATGGTAAGATTCCCCCTATAGTCTTTTGACTATATGGATTTCGACAGCGTGACTGGTTTGACTAAAGTGTAATTTCGCTTTTGAATTAGATATTATAAAATTTGAAAAAATGAAAATGCAACAAGATCTTTGGTGGACTGCAATGTTCCATCTAAGCTCCGTTGAGATTCCTATGCAGCCCGTGCACAAGTAATCCTCTATATCGCAACACAAAAATAAATTAAGATTCTGTCAGTTAAATGGAATGGAATAGCTTGTGCACAATTAAAAGAGAGGGGATGTAGGAAGGTGGACTACAGCATACCTGCTTCCTGATGAGAGTCTATTGGTTTCTTTTTCTTTGTCTTTTTGTTTATTCCCTTTACTAGATGTTTTCTGTGATTGAACCCTACAATAAATTGCAAAATAAATTAGCTGTTGATACTATTTTAAGGATGATGGAGACTGAATTTTCATGAAGCACAATGAATAATTACTTTATTTTACAAAATTTAAGTTACATGCGAGAAAAATAACTTAATATGTGCTTTTTATATGGCAGACTCTCAGAAAATATGAAAAAACAGATGCAATAAAGATCGGGATTAGCTCTTGACTAGAGCGCTTCACTTGAATGTAAGTATCTTTATAGATAACACTGGTCCATGCGATCTGATCACCTAGAGAGGTTGGAGACATTATCCATTAAATTCTTGTTTCTTTCCATTTGCTTTCCTGAAATTATGCAGCTGCAGGTGTTTGTATCCCCATATTTGCATAGGTGTGTGTGTGCTTGTGAGAGGGGAGTTGGCTGTGGGGGAAGGGGATGGAAAGGAGAGATAAAGTGTTGTGTTGTGATGTTCCAGAAATCATGATGGACAGCTAATCTTTTGCTGCACATCAATTTAATATGTTTGCAAGCTCTGCTGAACTGGGATTTTCCTGAAGGCATCAGAACCCCATCGTTGGGACCAAATGGGCATCCCAAGCCTGTACTTGCCAGCATCAAGACTAGTGGTGCAATCTTCCCAGAGGTGGCCTCCTAACTAATTGCTTCAGCGTTTGTCGCCCTATTAAGAATGGCAGACAGGGTGTCCAAGCTACAGGCCCAGAGGACTAGCAGCTCTGGAACCTCGGCAGCCTCACCAAGAGAGGTGGAAACTGAAGGGGCAGGTAGAAGCTTTCAAGGGCACTGAAAAATAGAGATTACTGAAGTGTAAAAATGCTGAAGGAAGCAGTAGATCCATCAGAGGGTAGGCCTCTCTCTCCGAGTCTACTGGGGAAACCCCTTTGTTACATTAGTTTTGGCAGCAATTGCAGCCTTTTATCTATGCAGACTTGACAATGGGGCATTGACCCTCTGGCTTCAATGACTCAGTCTGCTGCAGGGAGGCAGCTTCCATGTCAAATTGCAGGATTATATTTCTGATAACTGAAAACCTCTCCATGCCCAAGATACAATGATTAATCAAAAAGACAAGGTAAATGAGTTTTAGTTGGCATTATAAAAGAGCTATGCAAGAACTATGGAGGGCTTTTAAATAACAACGTGCATTTCAGAAAGAAAAACAGTCCCAAGGCTCTTCTCAATGATCTGAAGAAAATGGGTTCAAAGTGAAGAAGATTAAGAACATTGAACAAAAGGTTGGTGAATTAAATGAATGTCAAGGAAGATCGTAAAGGAAGGATCAGGTTTTATTCCCTCTTAACTACTGTTCTCATGTCCAGCATTTATGCTGTACAGATAATTAAAAGGAGATAAGTAGTTAGATTTAAAAGTATATGACAATTATCTTGCCTCTCCAAACTATCCATCCACAGCTTCTTCAGTTAGTTGACAGTTCTCTGTTCCAGCAAAGCCTGGAAAAAGATCCTCATTCCACCTTTTCACACACCCTTCTTGCAATCCAATCATCACCTTCCTGAGATCCCTGGGCCTTTCAAGCCACTGGGTCATTGCTTTTCCACTTATTTGACTGGCTGTTATGTCTCTGCCCAATATCTAATCCATAAGGTCATCCCAACTACCTTGGATTCTTATAAGACAAGCTATTTGACTGCAAGCTACGTGGAACTACAAATTTCCTTTTCATTATGGTGTTCTTGAACAATGTACAACTCCTGTTGAATAATTTTGTATTACCTTCATCCCTCAGTGGAGGTTATTCCACCCTGGCTCCCACTACAATGCCTTGCCTTTCATGTTTGACTGAGCAGTTTTGCATCCCAATCTTTGATATTCTGCTCCCCACCCACAAAAGAAAAAAATAACGTAAAGCGGGTTGTTCACATCCCCACTCTCAAATATTACCTTTCCCCCCCCCATCATACAACGAACAACATAGTAACGTACACCCCATTCCCCGGGAGAAGTCTGGGATATATTTATCAGCACCACTAACTATCACTTCCACCCCAATGGCACTCCTTGCCAGTCAAGAATTTATTGCCCCAGTAACTAATCTTTATTTTAGCCTTTGCATTCACCTTCAATGAGCAGCTTTACATTCCTATTAGAAGCTCTACTCAGTCATATTTCACCTACTTCTGCCCTGGCCTTCAAGACTGTGACTTGTAGAAAAATTGTCTAACTCATTTCATTCTATTCTTCTGTGCATCTCCATTACCACCCCCAACAACTCCCCACAATGGACCAGGGAATGCTTCCCTCATAAATAACTACAGCTGATTGAAAGATCCTCCTCCTTTCCCTGTCTGTTGACTTTTTTTCTCCTTGCAACTTCCCTTATAATATCAACATTTACCCATCTTTTTTGCATTTCCATCCCTCCCCTCTCCTGCCAATATACCATTTCCTGCAACCTCTTCTCTTTCCCTCTCCTCCCCAAATAGCTCCGTTACATCTACCAACTTTCTCACTTCCTGGTCTTCAGTGCCTCTTCCATCTGAATCTAGTTATTCTCCTGCCCTAAATTTAATGATTTGGTCTTGTCTCTCAGGAGCTAATTTTAAAATTGGGTGAAGGTGTAAAATGGGAAATAGTTAATTGGCCACCTATTATGTACCACAGCCAATTTTCCTTTCCACTGAAGCAAAAGGAAGGGAACATTAGGTAGAGTGTATAAAGCACTGTTAATTTATTATTACAGATTTTAAATATCCCTAAAGTTAAAATTGGCATCCCCGTGTGTAACATCACAGGAAATCTAGTAGTGTATAATTACAAGCGAATGAGCTGTCTTTACATTCCATTTCACGATGCTATGGAGGTTTGAATAAACTAGTTTAAGATTTTTGTTTTGAACTAAGTCAATTCAAAAAGCTAATATACATTTGGCAGCTTCAGATTACGAGCAGTATGCTATATTGAGGGATTATAAATAAGAACCTACCCAAAGTCAACAAATTTTTGCTTTGTGTTCTCTTTCTGACTCGTAGGATTGACTTTTTTTGGTGAAGAATTACCTCTGTTGCCATCTGGAAACAACAGCGTTATTTTAGACATAACAGAAAATGGTTCTCCCTCTTGGAAAAGGACACCTTTGTCAACATACCAACAAAACAGAGCAAATTGCACTCATCCAAACTTGTTGATTTCAATTATAGGATCATTATCTGATACTGGCAGTGTCAGGCTACACTATCTCTTGCTACCAGTTACTATTTTCACAATTGGGACATTAATACTGATGAAGAAAATATGCATAACCTTGTCAAAAATGGAGAATGTGGAATTGCTCTCATTAACTAGTTAAAAAATCATAAATCATTACATCCACATCAAATAACTAGATAAAAACAATACTTTATAAAATTACTGTTGCCATTTTTATAAGGTGGATATAGAATTGATGCATTATAGACATTTAGGCAGTTACTGGCATACTTCTAATAAGGCTGTAATAACTTTTAGTATTACAATAACTATGCTACAAAGCTAGCAACATTCTAAACAGTATCTTCTTTTACCTTCAGCTTTTCTCATTTTGCATTGTTTATCCACATGATGCAATGGGGGCAATCTAGCATTTTGAAATGATTTTGAAGGCGATGAGGTTGGGGTTCCTCCCATAGAATCTTCGGAAGGCTGCTCTGATGATGTCAAAACATGCTGATTATGTTCTCCCAGAACTTGATTTTCCACTGTGGTATCAAATGTGAAAGCTGCATTGCTGGCTATTGGAGATAATGAAGAGGCTCCAGAATCAGATGCTGGTGAGCACGTCCTCAAGGATGCTGGCAGAGGGGATCTGGAAATGTGCATTGGACTTCCATAACCATCTAAAGGCTTTGATTTCAAATAAAGAAGAAATAGAGAATGCAAGTGAGTTTCTTAATAGCACACAAAATAACATTTCAAGTTGCTGGCACAGTTGAAATTATGCAATTAGGTTCAATGGAATACAGAGATACAATTGGACCCCTACATTCCACAAAAATCCTGATCATTGTCGTGTCACCATAGGAAGGAGGGGAGAAAACAGAGGGACAATTGTATTTGCTTCTCAGCTAAGTGAAATATTGTTAAAGACCACGGGTATTTTGGGTCACAGAAGTTCCTGGGAGTGCTTCAATAAAAAGGCAGATTTGACACACTTCAGATTTCTTAAATATTATGAAAATTTATGTAAAACTGCTGAAATTTAGAGATTAGAATTTCCTGTAACATTTCAGCAAAAACACAATGCAACATTGAGAATGCACTTCCCATTTGCACACACTGCCCCATCCTACCCTACGTTCAGCAGGCTATTGTGATTAGCTTATTAGCATCAATTTTAGAGAAATTTCTCAATCATTAGCACCACTTTTGAGATGGTTTTTAAAAATCTGACTGAGACTTGCACTAACCAGATCTAAAATGCACCTGAAAAACTTTGGTCTTAACGCTGTTTTGCACAATAATGCAAGACTAAGAGCTGAGGAAACAGGAGAGTTGGAGTGTGGCCATGACAAAAGGCAACAGTGAACTTGCTATTACTCCTTTTTTATGCAGCTACTTTTTCATTTATTTCATGTCAGCTATTACACTCTAGTGTAGGCAAATAACTTTACAGGAAGGCTAAGACAAGATCAGCATATAACCCAATGTAAAGTTCAGCATAATTCTGTGCAAGTACAATGCAGGAAATCTAGGGCCCTCAAATTGATAGGTGTTTGTTTTTTTGGCCTTATAAATAGTGCAGTGTGTGCCATGTTTAACACTTCAGTCAATAACTAATTAATCTGATTGCAATTCCTAAACAAAAGTTGCATGCCACTGTCCAGATTTACCCACACTCAGATGAAGCACAAACCTAAATCTGACGATAAGATCTAGTCTAGGGGTTCCAAACTTGGGTCCGTGAAGGATCTTTGGAGGTCTGCGCAGCTGGTGGCCACTGGTTTGAAAGGAGAAACTGACAAATTTCAAAAATAATTACAGCAATGAAATAGACCAGAGAAAAGCCTGTTGGAGCACTGGATGATCAGCCTATCAGCATCCAGTGAGCTGAGTACTTTTTATCCGATTGGCCCATTTGATTTATTTCCTCTCACTGTTGCTGGGCTGAAAATTCCATGTTTGATATGACAGTCAGTTTTCCAGCATCATTCCTCCTCTTAGAAATAACAAAAGATAAGACTCAAGTACTTTTTGAGTAAGAGAATGTTTTAATTATTACCAGGTTACTTACTGCCAAAATGGGTATGACTTCCTAGGCTTAATGTTAAGGGGTCATGGGATGTAAGGGGGCCATGTAGCTGACGAAAGTATTTGTGACTAAATGCCTCTTCCTAATTCCTAATATATGCACAGAAATAGGTAGTAAAGCTTTGTTGACATTTGATTTCTGTGATTGCACCTGTTTTGCAGCAAAAAGGGACATTGACATTATGAGAATGTTTGAAGTTCCCCAATGCTCTTGGGACGTCACTAGGAGTTTTGCGGCTCAAAAGGTTTGGGAAACCCTGATCTATTCTATGCTTCAAAAACTTCCAGATTTGGAATTTGAAGAGAAACCTATTCTCCCACTTCTCTTTGCAAATGCTATTCCTAACACTCATTTTGTTTAAGTCAGACACATATATTTATCTGGTGCCCTTTTCTAAAATATTGATAAAAATAAAGTCACAATTGCAAAAACCCACCAAAAATACATCAAACAGCAGCAAAGCAACTGTATTGCTGCTACCTATAATAGGATTGTGCTCTGCCAGTAATGATGCCACTAAATTTAATAATATTCTTGAGGAAATATGTATATACCAGTGATAAGGAAGGACTGTAGAAAAAGAGATAATCAGCCATGGCTATCGAAGGAAATAAAGGAGGGTATCAAATTAAAAGAAAATGCATACAAAGTGGCAAAGATTAGTGGGAAACTAGAGGATTTGGAAATCTTAAAAGGTCAACAGAACGCCATGTAAAAAGTTATAAAGAAAAGTAAGATGAATTATGAAAGTAAACTAGCTCAGAATATAAAAACAGATAGCAAAGTTTTTACAAGCATATAAAACTAAAAAGAGTGAATAAAGTAAATATTAGTCCTTTAAAGGATGAGAAGGGGGATGTAATAACTGGAAATGAGGAAAAGGCTGAGGCATTGAACAGGTATTTTGTATCAGTCTTCACAGTGGAAGACATGAATGACATGCTAAGAATTGATGACAAGGCGGCTATGGCAGGTGAGGACCTAGAAACGATCATTATTACGAAAGAGGTAGTGTTGGGCAAGCTAATGGCCCTAAAGGTAGACAAGTCTCCTGGCCCTGATGCAATGCATCCCAGGGTACTGAAAGAGATGGTGGGGGAAATAACAAATGCACTAGTGGTAATTTACCAAATTTCGCTGGACTCTTGGATGGTTCCCGCAGATTCTAAAACAGCAAATCTGACGCCACTATTTAAAAAAAGGAGGTAGACAAAAGGCAGGTAATTATAGGCTGGTTAGCTTAACTTCTGTAGTAGGGAGAATGTTTGAATCTATCATCAAGGAAGAAATAGTGAGACATCTGGATATAAATTGTCCCAATGGGAAGGCGCAGCATGGGTTCATGAAGGGCAGTCATGTTTGACTAATTTGGTGGAATTCTTTGAGAACATTATGCGCACAGTGGACAATGGGGAACCTGTGGATGTGGTATATCTGGATTTCCAGAAGGCATTTGACAAGGTGCCGCACAAAAGGCTGCTGCATAAGATAAAGGTGCACGGTGTTACGGGTAATGTATTAGCATTGATAGAGGATTGGTTAAGTAACAGAAAGCAAAGAGTGGGGGTAAATGCGCTTATGGAGGCTCATTCTGGTTGGCGATCAGTGACTAGTGGTGTGCCTCAGGGATCGGTGTTGGGACCGCAATTGTTTATGATTTACACATATGATTTGGAGCTGGGGACCAAGTGTAGTGTGTCAAAATTCGCAGATGACACTGAGATGACTAGTAGAGTAAAGTGTGCAAAGGACGCTGAACGCCTGCAAAGGGATATAGATAGTCTAAGTGAGTGAGCAAGGATCTGGCAGATGGAGTACAATGTTGGTAAATGTGAGGCCATCCATTTTGGTGGGAACAACAGCAAAATGGACTATTATTTAAATGGTAAAAAATTGCAGCATGCTGCTGTGCAGAAGGAACTGGGTGTCCTTGTGCATGAATCACAAAGTTGGTTTGCAGGTGCAGCAGGTAATTAAGAAGGCAAATGGAATTTTGTCCTTCATTGCCAGAGGGATGGAGTTTAAAAACAGCCAGGTTATTGTGCAGCTGTATAAGATGTTGGTGAGGCCACACCTGGAGTACTATGTACAGTACTTGAGAAAGGATATACTGGCACTAGGTGGGGTATAGAGGAGATTCACTAGGTTGATTCTGGAGTTAATGAGGCTTATGAGGTGAGACTCAGTAGACTGAGACTATAATCATTGGAATTCAGAAGTATGAGGGGAGATCTTATTGAAACATATAAGATTATGAAGGGAATAGACAAGATAGAAGCAGGGAAGTTGTTTCCACTGGCGGGTGAAACTAGAACTAGGGGGCATGGCCTTAAAATAAGGGGGGGGGGGCAGATTTAGGACTGAGTTGAGGAGGAACCTCTTCACACAAAGGATTGTGAATCTGTGGAATTCCCTGCCCCGTGAAGCAGTTGAGGCTACCTCATTGAATGTTTTTAAGGCAAGGATAGATAAATTTTTGAATAGTAAAGGAAATAGGGTTATGGTGAGCGGGCGGATAAGTGGAGCTGAAGCCACAAAAAGATCAGCCATGATCTTATTGAATGACGGGCAGGCTCAAGGGGCCAGATGGCCTACTCCTGCTCCTAGTTCTTATGAAATAACTGTGTGTAAAAGGAAATGCAGAGGATATTGTATATATAGATTTTCAAAATGGAATTCATGTATCATAATAAAGAGGCTTGTTACAAACATTTAGTCACATGGCATTAAAGATAGTGTGGCAGTATGAATAGAACCCTGGTTAAAAGACAGAAAATGGACTGCAGTTATTCATTAATGGTTGTTTTTCAAACTGGAGTGATGTAAACAGTGGTGCCCCTCAAGGGTTCATTCTTGGGCTCATTCTTCTCAATAATTGGGTACAAGAGCATGTCAAAATGTGTAGACATCACAGAAATTGGGATTGTGTTTAACTTGAAGAGGACAGTAAATCATTTTAGGAAGACACAGACATATTAGTAGATTGTGCAATCAGGTACGAGATACAAATAAATACAGCGAAATAAGGGATAATGCATTTTGGGACAAGAAGACGACATGTACATTAAATAGCAAAATTTCAAAAGGACTTGAGACAAAAGCAAAATTCTTCAGTACTCAAAATTTGAAATGAAAAATAGAGCACGCTTGAAATGATCAGGTCTGACAGCATCTATCATGAAAGCAAGAGTTTATGGGCGGGATTGCAACCTTCCTGCCGGTGGGTTTGAAGGCTGGGGGCTTGTAAAGTCTAGCCAGCAACTTGCCTGACCTTGCGCTTATGGAGGCTCATCCCATCACTACCAGTATTTTACCATGGCAGAGAGAGACCCACAAAATGTAGGGCCTGGCAACTTTAACTGCCCAGGCTGCAGCTGGGCATGGGTGGGGGAAAAAAGGGGGAGGGGGAGGTTCCTCCTTTGGGGGCTTCTTGGACCAACAGAGATACCCCCACCCCGGGCCAGCTTCTTGAACCCAATCACCAAACCACCCCCCACACCCCCCCCCAAATCCCCCCTAATAGAAGTTTATAAAATTATGAAGGACATAGATAGGGTGAATAGTTGGAAGCTTTTTCCCAGGTCAGAAATGACAAACACAAGGGGTCACAAGTTCAAGGTAAGGGGGGCAAGGTTCAATACAGATATGTGGAGGACGTATTTTACACAGAGCCTGGAATGCACTACCAAGCAAGGTGGTTGAGGCAGACACGCTAGGATCATTTAAGACTTATCTAGATGGCCACATGAACAGACTGGGAATAGACGGATACAAACGGATGGTCTTGTTAGGAACACATGATCGGTGCAGGCTTGGAGGGCCGAAGGGGCTGTTCCTGTGCTGTATTGTTCTTTGTTTTTTTGTTTCAGACTCCCCTTCGGAACCTGGACTTACCAGCGCTCTTCAGCATTAAGAGACTGCCTGTAATCTCAGTAATGGCCATCGCACCCATGGCGCTGCTGGGATTATGGAGTAGCCTGATGGTGTCAGCTCTCTAAGGTGGGATTTCCTCCCAAGATAAGAACACAGACTTGTCTTAAAGTCATTAATGTTATTCTGGCATTAAATTGCTGCAGGATAGCTGTTGGGTTCATGTGCGGGCTCCCCAGCACACCAACTAAAGAACTGGGGAGGTAGACCATAGCACCCCATAAAATTCAGCCAAACATTTTAGGTCTGAGACCGCTCAACAGAATTGAACAAAATTTGAAATATAATAGGTTTTGGCCAAGTGTAAGGCAGGAGTGGGAAAAAGAATAAAGGGGTGGCAGATGAGAGGGATCCAATTTCAATGTGAAAGGTCAAAGGGAGTGATAATAGGACAAATAAAGAAACAAAAGATGTATCTAGAGAGGTGTGAATGCACAATTTTGAATTGCTGCCTTCTGAAAGTAAAGAAAAGGAAATAAGAGAAAAACAAAATAAAACAATTTTTTGAGGAGGTGACTAGGTGTGTAGATGAGGGTAGTGCAGTCGATGTAGCTTATATGGATTTTAGCAAAGCCTTTGACAAAGTCCCACGTGGGAGACTTATAAAGAAGATAAATTCACATGGGATACAGGGTAATTTGATGAAGTGGATTCAAAATTGGCTCAGTTGTAGAAGACAGAGGGTGATGACAGAAGGCTGCTATAGTGACAGGAAGCTAATGTCCAGTGGCGTACCACAGGGATGTGTTGGGTCCCCTATTATTCGTCATTTATATAAGCAACATTGATTACTCCGTCGGGGGGGTGGGGGGGGGGGGGGGTAAGATTAGTAAATTTGCGGATGACACAAAGATTGGTCAGGTGGTTGAGTGTCTTGAGCTACAAAAAGATATAGACAGAATGGTCAAATGGGCAGTTCAGTAGCAGATGGATTTTAACCCTGAAAAGTGTGAGGTGATATACTTTGGAAGGACTAATTTGACAAGGAGGTACTCAATGAATGGCAAACACTAGGAAGTTCTGGGGAACAAGGGACCTTGGTGTATTTGTCCACAGATCTCTCTAGGCAGAAGGACACGTTAGTAGGGTTGTGAAAAGGGCATATGGGACACTTGCCTTTATAAATTGAGGCACAGGTTACAAAAGCAGGGAAGTCATGTTGGAGTTGCATTGAACTTTGGTGAGGGTACAGCTAAAGTACTGTGTGCAGTTCTGGTCGCCACATATAGAAAAGATGTGATTGCACTGGAGGAGGTGCAGAAGAGATTCATCAGGATGCTGCCTGGGATGGAACATTTAAGTTATGGAGAGAGGTTGGGTAGGCTTGGGTTGTTTTCATTGGGGCAGAGAAGACTGAGGGACGACCTAATTGAGGTGAGATTATGAGGGACATGGACAGAGTGAATAAGTAGCAGCTGTTCCCCTTAGTTGAAGGGCCAGTCACAAGGGACACTGGTTCAAGGTAAGGGGCAAGAGGTTTAGGGGAGGATGTGAGGAAAAACATTTTTACCCAGAGTGTGGTTTACCCTGGAATGAGCTGCCTGGGAGGGTGGTGGAGGTGAGTTGCCTCACATCCTTTAAAAAGTACTGGATGAATACTTGGCACATCATAACATTCAAGGCTGTGGGCCAAGTGCTTGTAGATGGGATTAGATGGGAGTTCAGGAGTTTCTTGTATGTCAGTGCAGACTCAATGGGCCAAAGGGCCTCTTCTGTACTCTACAGTTCTATGATTCGAAATCATCAACAAAAATCAAAACAAATTGGAGTGAAGGTTATGATCTAAAACTGTTGAACTCAATGTTGAGTCCAGGTTCCTCTAAAGTGCTCATTCGAAAGTTCTTTGAGCTTTACTGGAATAGACTTAGGATTCGCTTACCCAAATCATTAAAAGCAGAATAAGTTGATAAAGGTGTTTTTAAAAAAAATGAGATCCCAGGTTTTATTAAATAACAACTTGTATTTATACAGCACCCTTAAGGTAATTAAACATCCCAAGGTGCTTCACAAAGTCAGAAGAAAACAAAATATACACTGAGCCACTTAAGAAAATATTAGATCAGATGACCAAAAGTATTGAATATCAGAAAAGCGTTTTGACAATTTAGAGATAGTGGAAGGACCCAGAAAGGTAGCAGTGAGGTAGAGCTTGGTGTTTTCAACACATGGAAACTAACTTGCTTCTGGATGATATGCCAAAGAGCAGTATGCAGATGAGAATAGGAGACGACCAGGGATAGAGTCTCGGGGAGCATGAAAGAAAAAGATGCAGCAGCAAAGCAGAAAGAGAAGTCTTTTTAGATGATTTTCTAGCTACAATAGATGGTTAAGAAAGGGCAAAGTGAGTTCAGTCTCACCCAGCTGGATGACATTGAAGAGGCATTGGAGGAGAATGGTGTGATCAATTGTGTCAAAGGCTTCAGAGAAATTGAGAAGAACTAGGAGGGATAGTTTGCCTTTGTCAGTCAAACAGGTTGTAAATTGTGACTTCAATAAAAGTGACTTTGGTATCGTGGCAGGGGCGCAAATCTAATTGGAGGGATTCAAACATGAAGTTCCAAGAAAGAGGGCCTGAATTTGAGATCTATATGAATAAATGGAAACAGGAAAAAAAAGGAAAAAAACAAAGTCGTAAGTCTGCAAATAATTGGTTAGGCCGTAGAATATTGTGTAGGCCATGGAGGGTATACAGAAATACCTTCAAAGAAGAAAGGTTTTGGTTAAAAGGAGTGACCAGACATTTCATCAGAAGATGCAGAACACAGAAACCGTCTCAAGCCCTGTGCTAGGTCAAAACATGCCTGCACAGGGGCATCTCAACGGTCTGCATCTTGATCCTCCTCTTCCTCCAATGAGCTATGCCATTTCAGGGCCTCACGCGCTTCAAGATCCATACCTCTCTAGAGGCCCATATTATGGAGAGTGCAGCAGACCACTTCAATGTGTGAGACCCTGGAGTGTTCTGCAGGGTACAACCCAATGAATACAGGCACCAAAACTGCAGCTTCACAAACCTGATGGTCTATTTGATGATGATCCGTGCAAGCAAATGGTTTCAGTTGTACCATCTCTGTGGCTGCCTTGGGGGTCTCGTAATGATGCCATTATTTTGAAATAAATGAATCTCAAAACAACATTAATGAACAAACATTTTTGAAAAGATAGTGCTTCACTTTCAGGAATAAAATTTTGAAATATTTTTACAATTCCTTTGGCATATGTTGGGCATGGTTCCAAGGCAACATCAGTGTTCACTAGACAAGATTTTGCTGTAAAATTTGGATTAAAGAATAAGGTGATACTTCTACAAGTTAGGGTTTCTTGGCAAGTTAATAAAATTGAAGCCTCATTAAAGAATGCAAATGATTCTTAAAAGAGATGTTACATTTACCTTCCGCTCAAGACTGTCATCACCATCAGTTGAACTGACACTGTCATGCATCTGAGACCTAGTTGGCCGCTGTCGTTTTGATTTGCCCGAAAGATGAGCTCGAGCCTTTAGCACTTTGCTGTCCAGTCTCTCCGTTTCAGGTATTGCTTCATTAAAATCTGAAAGCAAAAGTAAAGATAATAAAATTGCAAATGGAACTAGTTTTATTGCAAATAACTCAATCAGTTGCAAGGATTACCATCAAACAGGCCAGTTATTAATCAACATCTAGAAACATGGAATTAAAGAGCAGGAAGTCATTTGGCCCTTCGTGCCTGCTCTGCCATTCAGTATGATCATGACCCAAGAGTTAAATCCAACTCCTTATTGAAAACATACAGGGGGCGATTCAGCGCAGTGGGCTGAGAGATTTCAACGCGCCCGGGTAGCTTAACGTCTGTAGTAGGGAAAACACTTGAATCTATCATGAAGGAAGAAATAGCGAGACATCTGGATATAAGTTGTCCCATTGGGAAGACGTAGTACGGGTTCATGAAGGGCAGGTCATGTTTGACTATTTTGGTGGAATTCTTTGAGAACATTACGTGCACAGTAGACAATGGGGAACTTGTGGATGTGGTATATCTGATTTTCAGAAGGCATTCGACAAGGTGCCGCACAAAAGGCTGCTGCATAAGATAAAGGTGCACGGTGTTACGGGTAATGTATTACATGGACAGAGGATTGGCTAAGTAACAGAAAGCAATAAGTGGGGGTAAATGGGTGTTTTTCTGGTTGACGATCAGTGCCTCAGGAATAAGTGTTGGGACTGCAATTGTTTACGATTTACATAGATGATTTGGAATTGGGGACCAAGTGTAGTGTGTCAAAATTCGCAGATGACACTAAGATGACTAGTAGAACAAAGCGTGCAGAGGACGCTGAACGTCTGCAAAGGGATATAGATAGGCTAAGTAAGTGGGCAAGTATCTGGCAGATGGAGTACAATGTTGGTAAATGTGAGGTCATCCATTTTGGTAGGAATAACAGCAAAATGGACTATTATTTAAATGGTAAAAAATTGCAGGATGCTGATGTGCAGAGGGACCTGGATGTCCTTATGCATGAATCACAAAACGTTGGTTTGCAGGTGCAACAGATAATTAAGAAGGCAAGAATTTTGTCCTTCATTGCGAGAAGGTTGGAGTTTAAAAACGGCGAGGTTATGTTGTAGCTGTACAAGATGCTGGTGAGGCCACACCTGGAGTAGTGTGTGCAGTTTTGGTCTCCTTAATTGAGAAAAGATATACTGGCACTGGAGGGGGTATAGAAGAGATTCACTAGGTTGATTCCGGAGTTGAGAGGATTGGCTCATGAGGAGAGACTGAGTCGACTGGGGCTATACTCATTGGAATTCAGAAGAATGAGGGCAGATCTTATAGAAACATATAAGATTATGAAGGGAATAGATAAGATAGAAGCAGGGAAGTTGTTTCCACTGGCAGGTGAAATTAGAACTACAAAGAACAAAGAACAGGCCCTTTGGCCCTCCAAGCCTGCACCAACCATGCTGCCCGACTTAAGTAAAACCCCCTATCCTTGCGGGGACCATATCACACTATTCCCATCCTATTCATGTATTTGTCAAAATGCATCTTAAAAGTCACTATCGTACCCGCTTCCACTACCTCCCCTGGCAACGAGTTCCAGGCACCCACCACCCTCTGAGTAAAAACATCTGCCTCGTACATCTACTTCAAATCCTGACCCTCGCACCTTAAACCTGTGCCCCCTAGTAATTGACTCTTCCACCCTGGGAAAAAGCTTCTGATTATCCACTCTGTCCATGCCTCTCATAATCTCATGGGCGGCACGGTAGCAAAGTGGTTAGCACTGCTGCTTCACAGCTCCAGGGACCTGGGTTCGACTCCCGGCTTGGGTCACTGTCTGTGTGGAGTTTGCACATTCTCCTCGTGTCTGCGTGGGTTTCCTCCGGGTGCTCCGGTTTCCTCCCACAGTCCAAAGATGTGCGGGTTAGGTTGATTGGCCATGGTAAAAATTGCCCTTAGTGTCCTGAGATGTGTAGGTTAGAGGGATTAGTGGGTAAATTTGTAGGGATATGGTGGTAGGGCCTGGGTGGGATTGTGGTCGGTGCAGACTTGATGGGCCTAATGGCCTCTTTCTGTACTGTAGGGTTTCTATTTCTATGAATTTTGTAGACTTCTATCAGGTCGCCCCTCAACCTCCATCGTTCCAGTGAGAACAAACCAAGTTTCTCCAACCTCTCCTCATAGCTAATGCCCTCCATACCATACAACATCCTGGTAAATCTTTTCTGTACCCTCTCCATAGCCTCCACATCCTTCTGGTAGTGTGGCGACCAGAATTGAACACTATATTCCAAGTGCGGCCTAACTAAGGTTCTATAAAGTGTCAACATGACTTGCCAATTTTTAAACTCAATGCCCCGGCCGATGAAGGCAAGCACGCCGTATGATTTCTTGACTACCTTCTCCACCTGCATTGCCACTTTCAGTGACCTGTGTACCTGTACACCCACCCTTTGCCTATCAATACTCTTAAGGGTTCTGCCATTACTGTATATTTCCTATCTGTATTAGACCTTCCAAAATGTATTACCTCACATTTGTCTGGATTAAACTCCATCTGCCATCTCTCCGCCCAAGTCTCCAACTGATCTATATCCTGCTGTATCCTCTGATGGTCCTCATCGCTATCCGCAAATCCGCCAACCTTTGTGTCATCCGCAAACTTACTAATCAAACCAGTTACATTTTCCTCCAAATCATTTATATATTACAAACAGAACTAGGGGCAAGGCCTCAAAATAAGGGGGAGCAGATTTAGGACTGAGTTGAGGAGGAACTTCTTCACACAAAGGGTTGTGAATCTGTGGAATTCCCAGTGAAGCAGTTGAGGCTACCTCGTTGAATGTTTTTAAGGCAAGGATAGATAAGTTTTTGAACAGTAAAGGAATTAAGCGTTATGGTGAGCGAGCGGGTAACTGGAGCTGAGTCCACGAAAAGATCAGCCATGATCTTATTGAATGGCAGAGCAGGCTCGAGGGGCCAGATGGCTTATTCCTGCTCCTCGTTCTTATGTTCCAAAGGACATTCGTGAACTGGATGGGTTTTTCTGACAATTAACAATGGTTTCATGGTCATCAGTAGATTCTTAATTCCTGGTATTTTTTATTGAATATGCCACCATCTGCCGTGGTGGGATTCAAACCTGGGTTCCCAGAACATTTGCTGAGTTTCTGGATTAATACTCTAGCGATACCACCACTAGGCCATTGCCTCCCATTTAGGTTTGAATTTTCTTGTTGTTAACACATCCTCATGAAATTATTTCTGCCTGTTCAGCTAAGTAAATCATATGGCATGATTTCAAAGAAGAGCAGGGAGTTTGTCTGCGTCTTGACCTACATTTATCCCTCAACTATCCAGAAAAACTTTCTTGCCATTTTCACATTATAAAATGCTTCACTGGCTGTACAGTGTTTTTGAAGTCAAAGTTTTAAATGGTGTGTAAATGCAAATCCTTCTTCTATCTTCAGGAATAAAAGTCTTTGTGGCTTGTAATAAATAAGCAGAAAATAAAAAAAATAGCCTGGGCAATATAGCCAATCTGAAGAACAGTAGATAAATCTTAGTTTGATTAAATGTAGAGATTGGAAGAATTTCTACCCATTCCTCTTCTACCAAGAACAGTAGGATCTGTGGAATACCCAGCAAAAGGAAATGAATGTCATGTTGACTAAATCCTTCTAAAGAACTAGCTTGGTAATTCATGAATGTTCTGAAAGCAACCAGGATGAGATAGGCAAGGATGACAAATATTGCATAGAAAACAACAAACCATGGAAAGCAAGTGGCAATATTAAATGATAGAAACATGAGAATGGCAGAAACTTTGCAATTTCACTCGAATGTTTTTGGTGGTTAGGGAGAAATTGTGCAAATCTTTCCTTCAGGAAACTAAATTGCTGTGGAAAATAACAGTGTTGGATAGCATATACTTAAGCAAGCACTAGACTGGAGGTGTTAATAGCTATTTTGGTTCCTAATTTTTAAATGATGGGGCCAATTTTTAATTTATCTCCTGACAGTAACAAGTTATGGAAGGCCTCAAAATGGGATTGGTAGCCATAGAACCGTAACACCCAGGGCCAGATTTCTATGTTTGGGATCAGAAAGAATAACCGCCAAGTGGGGGATCCAGAATTCCCGCTATGGTTTGTGCCTTCAGTCATTTTCACAGGAGTGAGGGAGGGAACAGAAGACAAGTGACAGTACTTTGAGCACATTGAGAACCCACTTCAAGTAACTTAATTTTCATGGAGACGGCCAGACTTTCACAGCTGTCGAGTTTTACACCAACAGCATGGAGATGTGAACCATATTGGAAATGGGAGGAGTTTAAAAGATAAAATAATTTTGTCTCCTTTACCGTTCATCATTAAATGCTGTAACGAGTTGTATCTGTGTTCATTAAGGTGTGTTATGACAGTGATTTGACTGGAAGATGGAACAAGCCCTTAATGTGTGTGCCAAATGTTATTTCTGCCATCGGCAAGCTGTCATGTAAAAGATCGTAGTCATGATGTGGAGATGCCGGCGTTGGACTGGGGTGAACACAGTAAGAGTTTTAACAACACCAGGTTAAAGTCCAACAGGTTTAATTGGTAGCAAAAGCCATTAGCTTTCGGAGCGAGGAGCAGCACTCCGAAAGCTAATGGTATTTGCTACCAAATAAACCTGTTGGACTTTAACCTGTTGTTGTTAAAACTCTTACTGTGTAAAAGATCAACATTGTAAATATGGAACAGTCTTTAGGCAAGTTAAAGAAGTTCATCTAATGGATAAAATGGTATAGTACATTTCACACTATTGAAGGGTAGCCTAGAACGGAAATGTTTGGGACTTTCACATTAATTTTAAGTATTCAGTCTAGACATCCATTGAGATAGCCGTTCTGAATTTATTTATTTAATTGGGGAGTTTTATGGGCTCTTGGCTACAATCCAATTACCTAATAATTTTACAATTGCTTGATTTAGTTTATGTAGGTGGTTTGAAAAGTATGGTTGTTTACTCAGGGATTTTTTTGGGAGGCTATTAAATGGTTTCCAACCATTAAAACAGGGTCTATTAATGCTGCTCATAAAGCAAATAATTTGTGATGAGGTGAGGGTGAACAGATACATTTTCTTTTCATAAGTTGTGGGTGTCATTGGACCAGCATTTTATTGGCAATTCTGCATTTCCCTTGAGAAAGCAGTGGTGAGCTACTTTCTTGAACCACATGCAGTACATCTGATGCAGGTACCCCCAAAAATGCTGTCAGGGTGGTCCAGGATTTTCAACTAGCAACAGTGAAGAATTGGCAATCTAGTTCCAACTCAGGGAGGTGCGAGGCTTTAAGGGGAATTTACAGAAGTGGTGTGTTCCTACGTGCCTGCTGTCCTTGCCCTTCTAGGTGAGAGGGTGCAGGTTTGAAAGGAGGAGCCTTAGTGAGTTGCTGCAATGCATCTTGTATATGATACACACTGTTGCCATTGTGCAATGGTGTGGAGTGAGTGTCAACCAAGCAGGTTTTTTCTGGATGATGCTGAGATTCTTGAGTGTTGTTTGAGTGGCAATCATCCAGGCAAGTGGAGAATATTCCATCATACTCCTGACTCGTGCCTTGTAGTTGGTGGATAGACTTTGGGGAAATGGGAGGTGAGTCATTTGCTACAAAATTCCCAGTCTCTAACCTGCCCTTGTAGCCACAGTATTTATTTGGATGGTCCAGTTCAGTTTTTGGTCAACGGTAAGCCACAAAATGTTGATAGTGGGGGACTCAGTAATGGTAATGCCATTGAATGTCAAGGAGAGTTGGTTAGTTTGTAATAGAGGGTCACTGCCTGCCTTGTGTGGAGTGAATGTTACATACACTATTTATCACCCAATGCTTCAACATTTTCCAGTTCTTGCTCATATCAATGTGAATTGCCTCAGTATCTGAGGAGTTGCAAATGGTACTGGAACTCCTGCAACGATGCCCTGGGACTGAGGTGGTTAGCTTTCAACAACCACAACCAATGCTGGGTATGACTCCAACCAGCAGAGAAATCTTCCCGATTCCTGATTACTTCAATTTTGCGAAGGCTCCTTGATGACACAGTCAAAAGCTGTCTAGATATCAAGCGCCAGCAACTCTCACCTTGCCTCTTGAATTCAGCTCTTTTGTCCATATTTGAGCCAAAATTATAAACAAGTCAAGAGTTGAATGCCCCTGGCAGAACCCAAAGTGAGCTAATTATGGGTGGCATGGTGGTTACCACTGCTGCCTCAGAGTGCCAGAGACCCGGGTTCGACTCCTGGCTTGGGTCACTGTCTGTGCAGAATCTGCACATTCTCCGTGTCTGCATGGGTTTCCTCCTACAGTCCAAAGATGTGCTGGTTAGGTGCATTAGCTATGCTAAAATTCTCCCTCAGGGTACCCGAACAGGCACCAGAGTTTGGCGACTAGAGGATTTTCACAGTAACTTCGTTGCAGTGTTAATGTAAGCCAACTTGTGACACGAGCAAATAAACTTAAACTTAAAGGTAATTGTAATGCAAGTGCTGCTTGATAGCACTGTTAGCTTTCATTAGCTTACTGATGAGCAAGAGTAGACTGATAGGGCAGTAATTGGCTGGATTGGATTTGTCCTTTTTTGTGGACAGGACATATCTGCGAGATTTTCCACATTGGTCAGGTTGGTCAGACGGCACGGTAGCACAGTGGTTAGCACTGCTGCTTCACAGCTCCAGGGTCCTGGGTTTGATTCCCGGCTCGGGTCACTGTCTGTGTGGAGTTTGCACATTCTCGTGTTTGCGTGGGTTTCCTCCGGTTTCCTCCCACAGTCCAAAGATGTGCGGGTTAGGTTGATTGGCCAGGTTAAAATTGCCCCTGAGATGTGTAGGTTAGAGGGATTAGCGGGTAAATATGTGGGGGTAGGGCCTGGGTGGGATTGTGGTCGGTGCAGACTCGATGGGCCGAATGGCCTCCTTCTGCACTGTAGGGTTTCTATGATTTCTTGATACCAATGTTGTAGTTGTTCCTGGAACAGCTAGACCAGCAAGCAACAGGTCTTCAGTACAACTGCCGGGTGTTGTCCAGGCCCATTACCTTTGCAGTGTCCTGTGCTATCAGCTGTTTCTTGAATTCACATGGAATGTGTCAAATTAGCTGAAGACTACGATGCTGGAGGGGAGTTTGAAATTGATCATCCACATGGCATATCTGCAAATACTTCAGCCTTGTCTTTTGCATTGACAGACTGGGCTCAACTATTATTGAGAAAGAAGAAATTAGTGGAGCTTCCTCCTCCTTCACAACTGGATGTGGCTGGGCTGCACAGCTTTGATCTGGTCCACTGGTTGTGGATCGCTTAGCTCTGTCTATTGGATGCTGCTTCCGCTGTTTGATACGCTTGTCCTGTTTTGTAGCTTCACCAGATTAACACTTCATATATAGGTATGCCTTATGCAGTACCTGGCATGCTCCCCAACAATCTTCCTTGAACTAGGGTTATTCCCTTGGCTTGATTTTGAGATTAGTATGATGGAAATGCTGAGCCATGAGGTTACAGATCGTGGTTGAACACAAATTTGCTGCTGTTGATGGTCCACAATCCCTTATGGATAGATACATTGTTTTGAGTTGCTAGATACATTGAATTTATCCCATCTAACCTAATGTTAATGCCACAAAACATGAGGGCAGGTATTCTCATTGTTAAGGTTGGGGCGGCACGGTAGCACAGTGGTTAGCACTGCTGCTTCACAGCTCCCGGGTCCCGGGTTCGATTCCCGGCTCGGGTCACTGTCTGTGTGGAGTTTGCACATTCTCCTCGTGTCTGCGTGGGTTTCCTCCCACAGTCCAAAGATGTGCGGGTTAGGTTGATTGGCCAGGTTAAAAATTGCCCCTTAGAGTCCTGGGATGTGTAGGTTAGAGGGATTAGCGGGTAAATATGTGGGGGTAGGGCCTGGGTGGGATTGTGGTCGGTGCAGACTCGATGGGCCGAATGGCCTCCTTCTGCACTGTAGGGTTTCTATGATTTCTATGACTTGGTCTCCACAAGGACGATGTGGTGATCATTCCTACCAATACTGTGACAGACAGATGCACTTGCGATAGGTAGATTGGTGAGGATAATGTGTAGTAAGTTCAGCCAGCTGTCAAAAGTGGTGCTACTAAACTACTCTTCGTGATGTACTTCGAAGTCCCTCACTCGTGTGTGCCAATGTCACTCTCAAGTCCTGTTCGACAAGACATACCCAGTGATGCTTGGGACATTGGGCTGTTAGGTATGATTCAGTGAATATGACTATGTCAGGTTGTTACTTGACTGATCTATAGGACAGTTCTCTTAATTTTTGTACAAGGTCTCAGATGTTAAGGAGCACTTTGCAGGGATGACGGTTGGGTGTTCCATTGTCATTACGATGCCTGGGATGATGCTGAGTGGTCAAACCAATTTTTTTTTTAATTCTATAAATGTTTAGTACAACGGAGTGGCTTGCTAGGCCACTTCAGAGGGCAATTAAGATTCTTGAGTAACATGTATGCAAGGACAGCAGATTTCCTTCTCTAAAGGATATTAGTAAACCAGATGGATTTTTATGACAATTAATGATAGTTTCACAGTCAATATCACTACATCCGATTTCAATTATGGATTTAATGTTATAAAGTGGAGGTTGAACACCACCCCCCCCCCCACTCCCCCCACTGAGAACTAACACCAAAACCCCCAAAGAGGAGTACCTCGCCTCATAATCTGTAAAACGTTTGTGTGATGGTGTGACCTGCTCTTCAGCAACTCCTCGTGGTTAAATACAAATTAAATCCTTGACGCTCACTTTAAAATCAACACGTAATAATTTATCTATCTAACTGTGAACAACTTTATTAAACTATTAACAAACTGAATGAAACAAGATTCTAATGGTATGCCATTCCAATAAATACAATTCCCACTCATTTAACAAAAAACATTTAGTTACTCTCTAAATTGCAACAAGGTTATGTGTCTTCCAGAATATTTCTGGGCCTTCTCTGTTGACTCTTCTTTGCTATCTAGATGGGACTTTGAGCTGAGAGCTGGGTGAGCTGTGGCAGATGCTCTCTCCTTTTGTCCCACTGCCCCCATTCTTTTATACCTCTGCTAACATATCAATATTTCCCACAATAGGATTGGCCCGAGGTTGTCAAAACCATAAGATTTAAATTTAATAAGTTCTTGGTGTCTAAGTGCCTAATTCAAATTGATTGGCTGAATTCAAAAAATTCAACAGCCTGAAAGCCTGTAGCCCCAGTAACACTGCTGCTTGGCCTTTTGATACAAGTGTTTCAGTTTGGGCTCCATAAAAGTCTGTTCCCTTTACACTGTCCTCAACCACCAAAGCCATACAGGGTCCGCCCCTGGCGCTTTAGGGCGTACACCACATCCATAGCAGTCACCGTTTTGCGCTTGGCGTGTTCAGTGTAGGTCACCGAGTCCCTGATCACATTCTCCAAAAACACCTTCAACACCCCGCGGACCTCCTCGTAGATTAAGCCGGAGATACGCTTGACGCCTCCGCGGCGAGCCAGACGCCTGATAGCAGGCTTGGTAATGCCTTGGATATTGTCGCGGAGAACCTTGCGGTGCCGCTTGGCTCCGCCTTTACCGAGCCCTTTACCACCTTTCCCTCTACCTGACATGATCAATACCAAACGATCGGGCTCCATATGTACCTGCATTTCTTTTTAACTCTCTAAACACAAAGAAAGCACCACCTTTTAAATGGACCATGCAATACTTTCTCCCTTAGCATTTTACAATACCAATCTACAATTATGCTACCCACATTTGCAACAATAACTAACTGAATTTATTAATTACATTTCAATTCCACAAACTGCCATGGTGGTATTTGAAGCCATTTCCCACAGCATTAGCCAGGGCCTCTGGATTACTAGACCAGTGACATTATTATCATACCACAGTCTCAGCGAGGGTGGTGGGTGGGTGAGGATGGAGGTGGGTGGGTGAGGATGGAGGTGGGTGGGTGAGGATGGAGGTGGGTGGGTGAGGATGGAGGTGGGTGGGTGAGGATGGAGGTGGGTGGGTGAGGATGGAGGTGGGTGGGTGAGGATGGAGGTGGGTGGGTGAGGATGGAGGTGGGTGGGTGAGGATGGAGGTGGGTGGGTGAGGATGGAGGTGGGTGGGTGAGGATGGAGGTGGGTGGGTGAGGATGGAGGTGGGTGGGTGAGGATGGAGGTGGGTGGGTGAGGATGGAGGTGGGTGGGTGAGGATGGAGGTGGGTGGGTGAGGATGGAGGTGGGTGGGTGAGGATGGAGGTGGGTGGGTGAGGATGGAGGTGGGTGGGTGAGGATGGAGGTGGGTGGGTGAGGATGGAGGTGGGTGGGTGAGGATGGAGGTGGGTGGGTGAGGATGTAGGTGGGTGGGTGAGGATGGAGGTGGGTGGGTGAGGATGGAGGTGGGTGGGTGAGGATGGAGGTGGGTGGGTGAGGATGGAGGTGGGTGGGTGAGGATGGAGGTGGGTGGGTGAGGATGGAGGTGGGTGGGTGAGGATGGAGGTGGGTGGGTGAGGATGGAGGTGGGTGGGTGAGGATGGAGGTGGGTGGGTGAGGATGGAGGTGGGTGGGTGAGGATGGAGGTGGGTGGGTGAGGATGGAGGTGGGTGGGTGAGGATGGAGGTGGGTGGGTGAGGATGGAGGTGGGTGGGTGAGGATGGAGGTGGGTGGGTGAGGATGGAGGTGGGTGGGTGAGGATGGAGGTGGGTGGGTGAGGATGGAGGTGGGTGGGTGAGGATGGAGGTGGGTGGGTGAGGATGGAGGTGGGTGGGTGAGGATGGAGGTGGGTGGGTGAGGATGGAGATGGGGTGGTGAGGATGGAGATGGGGTGGTGAGGATGGAGATGGGGTGGTGAGGATGGAGATGGGGTGGTGAGTTTAAAGTGGTCAGAAGGTTCAAAAAATGGGTTGCTGATTACATTGGCAGCAGCAGCAGGCAGAGGTTTTTTGGAAAGTTTTAACCTGCCCATTCTGGACACAGCCAGACTCTATTCTTTCGGTGACAGGTCCATCTCCAAGCTACTTAGGGAAAATGCTGCATGCTGGCAGTGTTAAGATGGGGGCAGAATGCAACAATTGGATTATTAGCATCTCTTAATTCCCGCCCCCAAAATGAAAATCTTATCCCTACAAACATGATGATATTTTGAAAGGTGCCCACTGATGACCCTCAAAACAACTGCCTGTCTTAGGTGGCAAGGTATTTTTAATATGCAGATTGGATCAGAGGACCACAGATAGCTATTTTAGGTTTCATTTCGTCAGAGCATATTCCACGCACACTGATCAGTTCCAGAGCAATTGTTATGGCCAAGATGGGAGGAATGCACAGTAGATCTCGCCCTACTATTCCACAGTTGGCACCGTTAATTTAAAACTTAAATTAACTAAGCAAAATGGCCAATTATTTACCCAAGAGACTTTAAGCAGTACACGTAATGATTAATGTATTAAAAGTGTCAATTGCAGGAACACACACGTGACACACCACATATTCTAGAAGCATAACCACCTATCCCTTTTTAAAGTATCCCAGCACGCACACAAGCACACACAGATAGGGGTCTCTGCAGAGATTGGCTTTGGAGAATAAGTTTTATAGTTTGCAAGGTTTCAATGCTGTCGATGTGGCACTTCCTCGTTCGACCCAGTAGCTGTCTGGATGTTCACACCAACGGAGCTCAGGCATGGAAGTGAATATAGAGTTGGGTCAATTCTTCTCGTCCCAGTTTTTCAGGTTTCCAAATGCAAACAAGTTATACACAGATGAGGATTCTCTGGCAGCAGATGGATAATCACACATGGAAGTTCAGGCAAGACAGGGCGTGAGTTAGGGCAGCCTTTATTTTTGGTTTATTCCCCAAAACACAGGCCAGAATTTTACTGGGGTGGAGCATGGGAAGGTCCGTTGATCTTGGGTGGAATTTTCCGGCTTCCGGGTGAGCGAGCCCATAAAATCCCATCCACAGTTCAAAAACAACCGGTCTAAAACATAAAGCTCGACTCTGTCATGTGATTGCCAGTAAATCACTAGCTTTGCCTTTACCATTTTTCCCCCATCGATTAAAGTGATTGCAGTTCAAAACAAACAGCTCATTCCCCTCTGCTGGTCAGGTGATTTATTAGAAAAGGGCAGTCTTGCTCCCAATCCAAAAGTGAGCTTGTGATCCTTCTTTAAATAAAAGCCCTTGTGCCTGAATAATAATGTCTTTCCATATTTTAAAAGAAAAATTCAGTTCATGGAGATATGGTTTTCAAAAACAATGAAGCCAGAGGCCCAGCTAAACTAAGCTTGGAATTACTTTTGGAGGGGCTAAGAAGAGCTGGCATGCTGCACCAGCTTCCAGTAATCTTGGTCACTAACATTGAGAGAACCACACACACTGTGATCATGAGTTCCGGCCCATTCCCCAAACTTACCCTCAGGCTGATGTTGGGAGTCCTAAAATAGTAAGCAGTATTTTCAGCCTGATGTTAATGAGGTTGATGTTTCATTAATATTTCTTTGGTATGAATACATACTAGAGTTGGTTGCCCAATAGACAAAATTGTCCCTGATCATTTTACTGTCCATCAACGTTATCTCCATTTTTAGTTCAACTACCACAGAGGAAAATTTAATATCCTTATTCAGATAAGTAGGCTTAGAAATGAGCATACACGATAAGAATATATAAGAACTAGGAGCAGGAGTAGGCCATCTGGCCCCTCGAGCCTGCTCCGCCATTCAACAAGATCATGGCTGATCTTTTCATGGACTCAGCTTCACTTACCCACCTGCTCACCATAACCCTTAATTTCTTTACTGTTCAAAAATCTATCTTTGCCTTAAAAACATTCAACAGGGTAGCCTCAACTGCTTCACTGGGCAGGGAATTCCAGAGATTCACAACCCTTTGGGTGAAGAAGTTACGCCCCAACTCAATCCTAAATCTGCTCCCCCTTATTTTGATGCTGTGCCGCCTAGTTCTAGTTTCACCCACCGTGGAAACAACCTCCCTGCTTCTATCTTATTAATTCCCTTCATAATTTTATATGTTTCTATAAAATCCCCACTCATTCTTCTAAATTCCAATGAATATAGTTCCAGTCTACTCAATCTCCTCATAAGCCAACTCTCTCAACTCCAGAATCAACCCATTTTGCTCTGCCACTCATCTTAGTGTCACCTGAGAACTTTAACACACTGCACTTGGTCCCCAACTCCAAATCAGCTATGTAAATTGTAAACAATTGCTGTCCCAACACTGATCCCTGAGGGACATCATTAGTCACTGATCCCCAACCAGAAAAACATCCATTTATTCCCACTCTTTGTTTTCTGTTAGTTAACCAATCCTATATCCATGCTCATACATTACATAATGCCATGCACCTTTATCTTATGCATCAGCCTTTTGTGCTGCACCTTGTCGAATGCCTTCTGGAAATCCAGATATGCCACATCCACCGGTTCCCCATTTTCCACTGCGCACGTAATGTCCTCAAAGAAATCCCATAAATCAGTTAAACATGACCTGCCTCTCATTAACCCGTGCTGTGTCTGCCCAATGGGACAATTTCTATCCAGATGTCTCACTATTTGATGATAGATTCAAGCATTTTTCCCAGTATCTAAATTAAGCTGACCCGCCTTTTGTCTACCTCCTTTTTAAACAGTGGCATCACATTTGCTGTTTTTCAATCTGCCAGAACCGTCCCAGAGTCCAGCAAATTTTGGTAAATTACCATGAATGCATTTGCTATTTCTCTGGCCATCTCTTTTAGTACCCTGGGATACATTCCATCAGGGCCAGGAGACTTGTCTACCTTTAGCCCCATTAGCTTACCTAACACTGCTTCTTTAGTGATTGTGATCGTTTCTAGGTCCTCACCTGCCATTGTCTCTTTGTCATCAATTTTTGGCATGTTTTTTGTGTCTTCCACTGTGAAGACCGACACAAAATACCTGTTCAATGCTTTGGCCACTTCCTCATTTCCCATTATTAAATGTTGGGCCTCACATCTCATATAAATTAGCCCAGCCAGTTGCAGGTGCATGGTGGACTCAGGCAGTTTGCTGGTCAATAGGCATTTAATTTCATGTACCTGACTACCAGTAGCAACCCTTGGTTGGTCCTGGAAGTAGGAATGCTGATTGAAGGGACCTGGAAAGGACAGAAGAAACTCAGAGGGAAGGCGTCGAATTGAAACTAGAAACAATGCTAAATACTATACTTAGCTCCGCATACAACTAAGTACTTTTTTTTAAACAAAGAACGTCTTGTTATGCCTCCAGTGGTCCCTTTAAGGAATACTGGTTAACCCACATGTAGACTGAATTTTCCTGAACATAGCTGGTTACCAATTTTGAGAAAGGGATGTGAAATATGTGTAAGCTCCCTTATTTGCACATGCAAAAGATTTAATACCCGCTTCAAGAGCCTGTCAATCATTTTACACCTCTAAAATAAAGTTGGCTGCAAACAATTATTAGGCTGTAATATTTTATTTTTCTTCACTGACAGCTGTCAACCAACTGGATATATTATAAATGCACAATGACATCTTGTTGCTGCACTTACAGGCCTTCCTACAATTTATAGAAAAAGAAATGAGAGAAAAGAGCATTCAAAAATTCTGATGAGTTCTCAGATAAACAGTTAGTGCATATTTCCCAAATAAAATGGCCACAATTCTGAATTTTAAGTGTTGCTGCTTGTGGGAACATTGATGCGTTTTCCGCTGGCACTGGCAGCGCTACTGAAGTGGCGCTTTAACACAATGAGTGGGGGACTGCAACCACTTTAAAACTCAAAAAACAGCTTATGTGAATCATGCTGGGTTAAACACGCCAAGCCAAACACGCCAAGCATATGACGCTCCCAAATCGGTGATCAGCTGACATTCAAGAACACTTCCTCCTTTCCCTTCTCTCCAAATAACCAAAATAATCCAGTCTCACATTAATGCAGGAAGCATTTCACGTTCAATCTTTTATGAGATCAATCTTTTTGAGTTATAGCTGTGGATTTGCCTAAAGTCTCGACTGCAGCAAGGACCCAGAAAAAAAACAATTGAAGCCTGTAATGGAATTGCTCATCAAAAATTTTGTTATTTGCAAGACTAAGTAGAAATTCCACAAAACGTCCATTTAAATTGTGATATAACTGAATCAAACCTGTAGTTTTCCTCAGGATCATGGTATCTCAATGATTTTATCTTTCACACATACCCATGATAATAGAATGAGGTGTAGTTTCGAAATTGTACCTAGTACAGGAGCGTCAGGGTGACACAGTACACTTGGGTTTTGAGCTTGTAAACAATAAAGCAGAGATATATAGATTAGCACATATAATGCCTCACAAGTTTCCAATCTCATCTAATCATTAGAAGGCAAATACAGCCACAGAGGGAGGGAGAGTTGCCCCAATACCAGCCCTTGCGTACCTCCTAGTGACCAGCTGCCCAACATCTCACTCATCGTTGCTGAAAACGATGAGAAAGCCATCATAAAAAGACTTGCATACTTGCATAGCACCTTACCCCTTATCAAGTCCTCATGATGTCCCAGGGTGCCAAGTGAACAAGGCATTAATGTAGGGTGGTTATATGGGTGATGATAACCAGAACGTAACAGGCAGATAAAGAGAGTACAAACATGTCTGAATGCATGTAGTATTCGTACAGGATAGATGACACAAATAAAAATATAACAGGTATGATATAGCTATTACAGAGACACTGTTGTAAGGTGACTAAAGCTGGTAACTAAATTTCAATGATATTTGATTATTAGAAATGGATGGATGAAAGAAAAAGGTGGAGTGGCTCTGTTAATTTAAGATGAGATCAGTATAGTGGTGAGAAATTATCATGGCCCAGCAGATCACGATGTAGAATCATTTTGGATGATGATAAGAAATAACAAGGGAAATAAGTCACTGATGAATGCAGATTATAGACTGCCTACCAGTAGTCATACTGTAAGATTTGGCATAGATCAAGAAATAAATAAAGGGAGCTGGTAAGAAATTTGCAAGATTTTGATATAGACTAGACAAATCAGATTGGCAAAGGTAGCCTTGAGGGCAAGTTCATGGGCAATATTCGGGATAGTTTCCCCGAATGCTGTAAACTCAACCAAGGCACAGGCTATTTTAGAACGGGTAAAGTGCAATGAAACAGGATTAAAGATCTTATAGTGGTGGATACTCTTTGGAAGATGATCATAACGTGACAGAAATTCACATTCAGTTTGAGGGTGAAAAATATGGGTCTAAAATTACTGTTTTAAACTCTCCCTCCCTCTGTGGCTGTATTTGCCTTTTAATGATTAGATGAGATTGGAAACTTGTGAGGCATTATATGTGAAGATTAGAGGTAAGCCAAAAGATTGAGAACACTTTAGAATCCAGCAAAGACTTATCATATACAAAGGGAGAAAATAGAACAGGAGAGTAAGCTAGCAAACAGAAATACAGACAAGATCCTCTACAATTATATAAAAAGGAAGAATAGCTAAAGGATAAGGATGGGAAATGAACAACGTGAAACAAGGAAATAGCAAAGACTTTGAACAGGTATTTTGCATCTATTATCATGGTAAAAGACAAAGCATCCCAAGAATGGTAGAAAATCTAGGGAAAAAGGGAGTAACTTAAAAAATATATCACTAGAAAAAAAGTACTAGTAAAACTAATGAGACTAAAAGCTGACAAGTTCAATGGGCCTGATGGCCTGCATCCAGAGGTCTTAAAAGAGCAGCTGCAGAGACGGAAGATATATTGGTTGTAATCCTCCAAAATTCCCTAGATTCTGGAAGATCCTAGTGCATTGGTTTTATGAAAGAAAAATGATATTTGACAAATTTATCAAAGAGTTCTTTGAGGGTGTAACAAGCAGAGTGAATAAAAGGGAACCTGTAAATGTGTTGATTTCAAAAAGCATTTCAATGCAGTGCCATATAAAAGGTTAACTACAGAAAATAAGAGCTCATGATGTTCAGGGTAATATATTAATTAACATGGATAGGGGCTAACTATCAGGAAAGAGAGCCAGGATAAATGGGCATTTTTAGGTAATGAGTGGAGTGCCACAGGAATCATTGCTGGAATCTCAACCGTTTACAATCTATATGGTGTGACAGTCATATGATCTATATGACTTGGATGAAGGGACTGACTACATTGTAGCCAAATTTTCTGACAATACAAAAATAGATGGGGAAGCAAGTTGTGAGGGGGAAACAAAGAGTATGCGAAAGGATATAGACAAGTTAAATGAATAGGCAAAAATTGACAGATAGTATATTGTGGAACAGTGTGAGGTTATCTACTTAGGTAGGAAGAATAGAAAAGCAGTATACTATTACATATTCTGGTGAGTAACTTCAGAATTATGCAGGACAGAGGAATCTGGATGTTCTTATACATGGATCATAAAAAGATAACAGATAGTACAGCAAGTAATTACCAAGACAAATGGAATGTTGAAATTTTTTTGAAAGGGAATGGAGTATAAAAGTAGGGAAGTCTTGCTACAACTGGAAAAGATGTTGAGACCACAGCTAGATTATTGCCTATGGTTTTGGTCTCTTCAGTTAAGGAGCAATATACTTGCTTTGGATGCAATTCAGAAGTTTCATTAGGTTGATTTCTTAATGAAGATAGCTTGCAGATTGAACCGATGCTCATCGGAGTTTCGGAAAATAAATGATGATCGCATTGAAATATTTAAGGGGGTCTGTCAGGGCAGATGCTAACAAGTCCCTTGTTAGCTCGGGTCCCCCGAGCAGGAGCCGTAGTGTGGCGACTAGGGGAATTTCACAGTAACTTCATTGCAATGTTGATATAAACGTTACTTGCAACGAATAAATAAACTTTAACTTAACAAGTTGCTTCCAATGAGGGAATCTACAGCTAAGAGGCACAGTTTCAGAATAAGGCATCTCTAATTGAAGACCAAAATGAGGAAGGTTTTCTTCTCTGAGCATTTCTAATCTTTGGAATTCTCTTCCCCAGAGAGTTCTGGAAACTGGGTCACTGAATCTATTCAAAATGGAGTAAGATAGATTTTTGATTTACAAGGAAATCATGGGTTATGGGGGGGCAAGCAGGAAAGTGGAGTTCAGGCCATCATTTTGTTGAAAGGCAGAACAGCCTTGTGGGGCTGAATGGCCTACTCCTGATTCTATTTATTATGCTCTTCTATAGCATTTTATACTTCTGAATGGTCTGTAGGCCATTTAACATAAAAATTTAGAAACTAGAAGCAGGAGTAGGCCATTCAAGCCTGCTCTGCCATTAATTTTGATCATGGCTGATCATCAAATTCAATAACCTGCTCCCCCCTTTCCCTTGAGCCCCAAGAGCTATATCTAATTTATTTTTTAAATCAGACAAAGTTTTGGCCTTAACTACATTCTGTGGTAGTGAATTCCACACATTAACCACCCTCGACGAGAAGAAATTTCTCCTCACCTCAGTTCTAAAAGGTTTATCCCTTATCCTCAAACTTTGACCCCTAGTTCTAGACTCCCCCACCTTTGAGAACATTCTTTCTAAATCTACCCTGTCGAATTCTGTTCAAATTTTATAAGCTTCTATGAGCTCCCCTCTCACTCTTCTAAACTCCAGTGAATATAATCCTAACCAATTTAGTCTCTCCTCATATGACGGACCTGCCATCCCAGGAATCAGCCGGAATCAACCTTCTCTGTACTCCCTCTATAGCAAAGACATCCTTCCTTAGATAAGGACACCAAAACTGCACACAATACTTCAGGTGTGGCCTCACCAACGCCCTATACAATTGCAGCAAAACATCCCTACCCTTGTACTCAAATTCTCTCGCTATGAAGGCCAACGTACCATTTGCCTTCTTTACTGCCAGCTGTACCTGCGCGCCTACTTTCAGCGAGGACTCCAAGGTCTTGTTGTGTATCCACCTCTCTCATTTTACACCCATTCAAGTGTGTAAAATGAGAGAGTGGATAATGGCAATCTGTCTTCCTATTATTGTTACCATAGTGGATAATCTCACATTTATCCACATTAAACTGCATCTGCCATGCACACGCCCACATACTCAGCTTTCCATCCATCTCAAGGCATTGCCTGCAATCCCACATGCTTTAAGAGGGCAGTTAATTTTCAGTCATATTACTGTGGATCTGGAGTCACACATAGGCCAGACCAGGTAAGGGTAGCATATTTCCTTCATTAAAGGATATTAATGAACAATATGGGTGTTTACCACAATCTACTTGTTTTAAGAACATTACTACTGAGAATAGCTTTTCATTCCAGATATATTAATTGAATTCAAATTCATCCAACTGCCACTTAGTCTGATTAATTTCTCCAATACTATTTATCTATTTTTACTGATTTGTTTAACTTTGTCATTCCCATTATTTCTGAAATTTTTAAATATTTTCTATCATGAAAACAGATAAAAAGTATAATGTCTCTGCCATTTCCTTACAACCCATTATAATTTTATCTCTAATTGCCCCATGTTTATTTTAATTAATCTTTTCTGATCTGCATACCTATAGGAACATTTACAAATCTGTCTCATGTTAGTTTATCACAAATTCTCTTTCCTTATCAATTTATTTTTCCTTCTTTGCTAAATTCTAAAAACTTCAGCCCTGCTACTCTTTTTGGCAAAATTATAAGCCTCTTCCTTTGACCTATTACTATCTTTAAATACTCGTTATTCGTGATGGCACTGGTGCTTCACAGCACCAGGGATCCGGGTTCAATTCCAGATTGGATGACTGTTTGGAGTTTGCATGTTCTTCCTGTGTCTGCATAGGTTTCCCCCAGGTGCTCTGGTTTCCTTCCACAGTCTAAATATGTGCTGGTTAGGTGGATTAGCCATGGTAAACGTGTGGGGTAATGGAGATAGAGCCGGGAAGGGGACCGGAGTAAGATACTCTGATAGAGTTGGTGCAGACTTGATGGGCTGAATAACTTACTTCTCCCCAGAGAGCTGCAGAAACTGGGTTACTGAATATATTCAAAGCTGAATTAGATAATTTTTGATTTACAAGGGAATCAAGTGATACTTCTGAGTGGCTTGCTCGGCCATTTCAGAGGGGAGTTAATTTTCAGTCACATTACTGTGGGTCTGGGTCACACATAGGCCGGACCAGATAAGGACAGCAAATTTTCTTAATTAAAGGGATTTTATGATTGGCCAACTTTTCCTGAAGAGTTTTTTTTCCTTAATGGAATGATGATCATACGAAAAACACCCATCAGGAGGAACTCAGCAAATTCTGCTACCTTGGGCCCAAGGTCACAGACGATCTGCCCTTTGAGACAGAACTCGATACACGCATTGGGAAAGAAGCTACCTCATACGGCCAAAGTGCAAATAGTGCATTGGATAATACCAAGCTGAGCCTTAGGTCCATGCTGACGGCTTACAAGGCCAGTCTCTTCAGCATCATGTTGTATGACTTTGAAACATGTGTGACTTACAGCTATCAGAAAAAGTTCAATGATTTCCATCTTTGCTGTGTGTGACGCATTATGGATATATCCTGGCAGGACAAAATCTTGAATGCAGCGGTCCTCTCACAGTCACAGCTACCAGGCATATGGGCATTAAGCAAACAGAGGTTGCATTGGTGGATCATTGTCTGCAGGGTGGAAGATAGACGCATACCCAAAGACATTCTGTATGGTGAGGTACTGGAGTCAGATGATCAGTAGGGCGCTCAAGGCTCCACTCCAAGGATGCTTGCATGTGTACCATGAAGGCCCTAAAAGTCGACTATCACAGCTAGGAGTCGCTAGCTAGCAAAAGAAAGAAATAGTGACATCTCCTATGGATTGACATGCACTACTACGATGACCGGTGGCTACAGCAGCTTGGCAACAGGTGCCAATGCCAAAAAACACCCACCATGTCACTTCATGTACAGCACTTGTGGCAGAACCTGCCTCTTCACAGCCATCAGCAAAGATGCACCAAATGAGCTGCACCCCACTTAAGATAGATGCTTGCTGAATGTCCATCGTCTCTCATAGATGAAAGGATGGCAACAAAACCCAGCTGGCTAACTTTCATCCCTGCAATATTGCCCACAACATCACCTTTGCCTCATTGTCTATGCCCAATTCCTTTTCCATAGTTTTGTTACCCCTGAGCTCCAATCAAATGCTTTCCTTAATGAACCTCCCCCCCCCGCCCGAGCTCAAGTCCTCAAAATTGGCAGCTCATCCAAAATGCTTTACAAAGGGATTTGGACAACTGCCTGTAAGGTGAGCTATTTACTTGTACGAAGAGTGAGCAGAAGAAATCGATTCATCAAGGCAGCACAGTTGTAGAACAATACAACCAGCTTTATTAGATTTGAATGGCTTATTTCTGTGCTGTGACATTCTCATTCCATAAACTCCTATTCTGCTCTAAGCCCTCGTTGTCCTTGCTGACCCATTGGTTTCCTCACTGCTGCAAATTCAAAACCTTTCTCATCTACAAAATCCCCCACTGTTTCAATTTCATCCTACCATTATAACCTTAACCATTTAACCCCTTGATTCTAGCCTTACTATGCTCAATTATCAGGGGGCATTTCCTTCAGATACTTTGGACCTAATCTCTCGGAATTCTCCTCTAAATCCATCACTTCAACTTCTTTTCCAGCCTTTAAAAATCTCTTCCAGATCTTTCCAACCCATACTTTCTATCGTGCTTCCTACCTGTCCCCCTACTGAAAGATTTGTAGTTTTCATCTTTGAACTATCTTGAGTCAAAATATTTTCCATTTTAAGGGCTATAAGCATGATCTCCACTTAAGAATAAAGTGATTAATATTCTTTTTTATGCTTTGTTACCTACAAGGGTGTAGCTTTAAAATTTTGCACATACCATCACAATATTGTATATTTTTGAGTGAAGTATAATGAAACTCTGATGTATAATTGGACTGTAATGATGAAAAAAAACTTACCAAAAACCTCATCTGGATCACCTGACTTCATTGTTGAAGTTTCAATGTCTTCTGTGAACGATTAAAGGATCTTTCAATTACTAACAAGCATCACAAATACATATTTATCTGTGAAATCAAGTGAAATATCTTCCAATATAACCTATCACACTTTTCCAATCATCTTCTATTCTAGATATCTACACTTGTTATAAATTGTTTCTTTCAGATACAATATACAGACACCAGAACTAAGAACATACAACTATCACAAACAACTGAACAGGTGTGGGCTCCTCTCTCTCGAAAAACATTCTAGAACAAAAAAGAGTGGACTCATGGAGGATTTTAAAATAATGAAAGGGTTTGACAGGTAGGCATAGAGATGATGTTTCCATTTGTAGGGACTTTCAAAACTAGGGATGATAAATATGAGATAGTCACTACTGTTGTAAGGGCTGTCTGGTGTCAAACTACAAGGTCTGGTTGAATACTAAGTGTATTAACAACTCAACTCCAAGGTTACTTTCCATAGGTGCTGTCTCCATGGTGGCTCTTTCTAGACTCTATTGCACACAGACTACTATCCTGTGACACTATGGATGGTACGGTTCTCCAGACCCACATTAACCCTTATTCGGCTGAACATCCTTATAGTACACCTCCCTCAAGTCCTTACCCAAACATATTTATATCATCTTCTTTACTTGCTACCCCTTCTCCCTCCCCTCAAGTCTATGACTTTATAAAGGCTTGGAGGCTTGACAATTATTCCACATCTTTTGGTGGAATGGTAGTCACTGTTGTTTTGGGTTGGCTTGGTTAGTTTGGCATTAACATTGTAGTACAGGGTTTCTGACACTTGGATGAATTGATTCGCTATTGCATTCTTTCAAATTGTGTTTCATCTTTATGGACAATCCATCTGCTTTGTTCAGACATGTGGATTTGTCCCATTTCTTCCGAAGTGAATGTTCACCCTATCCATTCCTAGAGTGGGCTCGGACTTTTTTCATGGGCGCATGTTCTTGCTGGATGATGTGGCTTCAGAAATGGAACTTTCATTTCCAATTCTTTTTCAAGCTTATGAATCTTTTCATTCAGCTCAGCAACGATTCTGGTGAGTTCAGTTGGCTTTCCTTCAAAGTTGTCTGCAAAATCCTTATACAAGCTTAACAATTTCAGCTGGGCATTCCGTTCTTTTTGGAATCTTTCCTCCATGGTCACTGCGTGCTCGTTGGACTCTTTCAATTCACTCATTACTCTGTCAATCTGTTCAGTAGAAATTCACTTATTTGCTTACAACGTCTGGATTTGCTCAATTGCTTCACTTTGCATTTTCAGGTAATTACCTTGCGTCTCCTTGAGTTTCTTCTACAGTTCTTCCATTCTGCTGTTAAAGACAGTCTTCATGCCGCTGAAGGTATATATACTTCTTTTGCATTTGAGCTTGAAGAACAATTAGCTGTCATTTCAATTGTTTATTTTCTTGTTGACCTATTGCTGCTTCATGCTGCGCGTCAGTGCATTGCTATGCTACCACTGATAGTTCCAATGCAGCTTTTTCTGAACAAGTATTCAAGTCCTTTGGGTCCTGCTTTTCCAGGCCTATGTATTAATTTTTCAAAGAATCTTTCAAGGCCACAACTTTGAGTGCATTTTCTGTCTGCTCTTGTGCCTGACTATACGTCTAGTTGAGTTTCGCCATTTCCCACCCTGATTTGCCAACAATTGCATTCAGAGTTGCACCTCAGAAATTTGTTTATTCAGATCTCGAGCAGTGTAGTGCATTACAAACTTTAGTTTATCATGCATTTTTAGAAGTATATACGCAGCTTGAATTTTGTGTTGCAAATTTTCCAATTCAGCTTTGACGCAAACCTTTTCCAACCTTATTTAATTTCATTTTTGCAGGGTTTGTATATTTTGGAATTCATCAGACTTCATGCAAAGTCAACCACTTGCTCCGTAATGCCACTTTGCTGTTGTAGTTCAAGCAATGTCGAGCTTCATAAAAAGGTATATTTCCAGGACTTCTGGAAAGTTGTTGGCCTCTCTGGTGCCCTCATGTGGTTTGCTCAGTTAATATCTTTTCTCCTTCCGTAACTGTGCTGGATTTTCTATTCCTCTTTTTACACTGCACAACTTCTTAAAATATTCATCAAAATTTTATAGTATTTAACTAAAGCTGGACTCATCATTAGGATCACTTCTGCATGTTTACAAAGCCAGTATGAAAAGGCATTGATCTGGACTTTTTCTGACTTTCTACTTAGACCTGACGTACTTTAGAAATTCTTTTCTCAAGGATGCCAGTTTTCCCGTTAGGTTTAGCCCTTGGATAAGTTCAAATTGTTGCGGATGAATGGAATTCTGATCCATGGTTAAATTTTTAAAAGTATGTTCTGCTTTAAGAGCTTTCTGAACTTCAAGATGGCATTGTCATTCACTTGGAGACAAAGAGATTTCTCGCGCTTAGCAGTTTTGGCAGGCTCCATTATAATGCTGATCATGCCAGTTTGAAAAAAATGTTTTTTCAACAGTGTTTACCAGACACCCTGCTTGCAGTGTGCTTTAGCCTAGTGTTTATTTTAAAATAACAAATTTGCCGAATCCTGGCTTTTGCATGCCTTCAGCTGGACTAAAGAAATTGTGATTTTCCCAGAGATTTCAATTAATTATTTATTTAAAAATTCCAAAGGGAGCTCCACTGTTACACGTTAACTTGGGGATTTGGTGACTATTTTTTTTTCATACTGCGCTTCTGACTCTTCAATTATTTTAAATTTCCAAGTACTTGCTCGGTGTGCTGATTCCACGTTCTGGGATTTGAACCTGGACTTCCAATGACCATGTTTTGGAGTCTTCTGCTGCAGTAAAGAATTTTAAGAGTCTGCCTTCAGCAAGGTTGGCTTATCAAATGCAAATGACACCCCTGTAGTTCCCTCTGAAATTGTTCTGAGAAATCCCAGTTATGATAACAGTCTATCAGTAGCTTTTTAGGCAAAATGAAGAGTGACAGTCCAGAAACTGACAAAATAATGATTTTGTACTTGAAATTCCTGGAGATAGCACACAGAGGGTCAACTCTGAGATCAGGTAACTTGTTCAGCAGAAAAAGACCAGTTTTAAAAATAAGTAGCAATAAGGATAACATTTTAAAATATATAATGCTGGGTTTCTTTCTGTGTTAACACATGAAAGAATGAAATGGAATGTTCAAAGGGTGAACTGAAATAAGGTGGGAGGAGACTCATGTAGAGCATAAATACCTGAATAGACCTGCTGGGCTGAATGGTTTGTTTTGTACTATAAATTTGTTATCTGATGCTGCGTAATTATGATTTCCCGTGACAAGTATCTGATACACATTGTCAGTTTGAGGATAAGGGGTAAGCCTTTTAGGACTAAGGTGAAGAGAAATTTCTTTACCCAGAGAGTGGTGGATCTGTGGAATTCACTACCACAGAAACTAATTGAAGTCAAAACATTGTGCGATTTCAAGAAGATATTAGATATAGCTCTTGGGGCTAATGGGATCAAGGGATATGGGGGGAAAGCGGGATCAGGATATTTGATGATCAGCCATGATCAAGATGAATGGCAGAGCAGGCTTGAAGGGCTGAATGGCCTACTCCTACTTCTATTTTCTATGTTTCTATATACTGTTTAATTGTAGGAGGTATGAGGTTGGAAGAACCATTGATAAACAAATTAATGCTGAGTTCTCATTGAGAATTGATCTGTATGCATTTGAAGCAAGATATAATTTATGGATCTGATAAAGCAACCAGTAATCATGCTTGTCTCTCCAAAAGCACTGTAACCATCTCATGCATAATTTTATTAGGTATCTCTTTTGAATACCAAACAAATAAACTAACTCAAATTAACTGAAGGACAAATTAAAAGGGGCAGCTCCCCAAAAGGAGGGGGAACAGCCCGAATCAAAAATCAAATCACAAAGGAAACTTAAAACATTAAATCATAATGTGATTATCAGAGTCGATAATACACCCCAAAATTATAGTTTATATTCAGACCACAAAGGATTAGACAAAGGGGGAATAATTAAACTCAGATGGGAGAAGGGGAAAAAAGAGAAAGGTGAGAGAGAAGGATGGGGATATTGTTATGAAATCCAACTTATCTTAAAGTCGAGAACAGAGGTCAGGAAGTCTCAAAAGACCTCAGGGTTTTCATGCATGCATGGATTGGGAGTGGGCTGCATAGATTGTCTACAGTGCAGAAGGAGGCCATTCAGTACATCAAGTCTACACTGACTCTCTGACAGAGCATCTTACCCAGGATCCCCACATTATCCACATAACCCTGTGCATTACCCCACTAATCCCCCGAACCTACACATCATGGGACAGTAAGGGGCAACTTAGCACAAACAATCCACCTAAACTTTGGACTGTAGGAGGAAACTCACACAGACATGGGGAGAACATGCAAACTCCACAGAGTCACCCAAGGCTGGAATCAAACATGGGTCCCTGGAGGCAGCAATGCTAACCACTGTGCCACCATGCTACCCATGTGCGATTCAGGAATGTGAATTCTTTGGGCCAAGGACAGGCCAGTGGAAATGCACATAAAAAAAGCATGAAAACCCAAGTCATGTGACTGGGAATGGAGCTCCATTGCAGGTAAGCGTCACAGGCAGGGGACAAAGACAGGTCCCAGTTAAAAAAGAGCAGAGAAACAATCCCAATGTGGGAAATGGGCTGCAGATAGCAGACTGTAAGTGGTGAGAACTCAGGAGAAGTTCCAGCATTCTAAGAAGGCAGCGGAAGATTGGTGACTCTGTACTGCTGAGGTAAAGGTACCCCTTTGGAGCAGTAGTATTCTGCTTGGCACGGCCTAAGAATTGAGGTTCTGCCTGTGAATTGGTGCTTGAGTGCATACTCAGGATTCCAGGGGAATGGAATCTCAGGAGGTAAGAATGAAATTCTGCAAGGTGTGCTTTTGTTGAGGCTGTCAGAGTTGGAGCGATTTTTGAAGAGAATTCCAAGGTGAGATCTTTGAAGGTGAAGACTGGAATTCCTCATGAGAGAGACAAAATTGCAATAATATTGGTTGACCCACAGTGTTTATTGATACCCAGGAAGATTGTTGAGAAATCTGTGGGCTCAGTCTTGGTCACCATTTATTGTGCAGTGTCCACAGTTTGCCTGTTTATTCACATGCACCTCAGATTTACCCTGATTGTTAAAGAGGATAAGATAGATATTATTAAATGTTTTAACTTTCTGACCTTGTATAATAGTTTACTTTTGCTTTTTCAAACCCATGAAATATTCTGACTTTATGCTCTTAGTGTCTTGAATCTCAAATTTTGTCTACAAAATGTTCCTGGTCCCTGGCCAGATCTTACCAAAACTTGAGGCCTGGTCTAGGATCATAACATAAGTGGACTGTGGATGAGGTGCTAAAGAGAGAGGAGTGGTGGGAATGGGGAGAAAGAGGGAAGGAAAAACAGGACAAAAAGAGGAATGTTGGTGAGTGAACTTGTCTCATTTGATGGGGTAGCTTTATCACATGACAGATGAGGGGGTGGTGGGGGAGGTGCGGAAGACCATTATCTTGTTCAGATGTGGGTGAAGTTGGGACATGGGAGGTATGTGCAGGTATTACGGCTGAAATCTGGTATGGGGAAGGGATACAGAAAGATTGCTTGGGTGCTGACATTGATCTGAGGTCAAAATCCTGCTTGGAGCAGGTTACAAAAGGGAAGGTTTTGAGAAAATTTTCTCAGTGAAAGAGATGGATGGATGGAGAATGTGTCAAATCATGTTAGGTGTGAAATTCATACAATACAATTTATCCTTGCTCTTTTCCCCTTTACAGTGGCATTTAGTGACTTGTGTGCATGGACATTCTAACTATTTTGTTTCTCCATGGTTCAGTCTCTTGACATTCAGAAAATATGCCAATTCATCTTGTTTGCATCTAAAATGGATGACCACATACTTCCCCAAAAAGTGTCCTCTCCACCCATCAGTTTTGTTCATTCAATTATTCTACTTAAGTCCCTTTGCAACTTCCTACTCCCATGCATACAACTTACTACATTTCCTAACGAGGCTTATACAGATTGCATTCACTGGGTGCTCTAAACATCTATGCAAGTGTAGTTTTCAAAAAGCTTTTCTGAAATGTACTAAACTAAAACAACAAAAAAAATGACCCACACTTACATGGCTATACTGAAAGAATAATAGGAATTCTTTGAACAACATCCATGCGCTATCACCTTACTTAAGGAAATCTATGACTAAAATATTAATATATTTGTTAATCCACTGGAATTGCACATATTTATGCTGGTGCTTTGCTTGTAGCAAGTCAATTTACAAATGACAAGAAACAAAATATAAAGATTAAAAATGACTTTTGTTTAACACTTCTGCTATCTTCAAAAATAAAACTTGAGTCTCCCATAACAATATTTTCAAAAATCCAGGGATTTGAACAATTTCATTTCCTAAAACACTAAAATGTACGTTTCCAATTGAAAATGGGCATGTATGTGCAGGATTCCTCTTGTAACAGCATAACTAGCTAAATGTTCGTCCTAATACGAGAGTTAAGAAAAACATACACAAAGAGATATTAAAATAACATTTTTACATCTATAATGTTGACCATTTAGGCAATTGGAAATCCAAATACCTAACATACAAGTGAAGAACGCTTTAATAATTAAAACATGAATTACCATTTTTTAACCCAACAGCAACAACAGTAGCAAATTGATTCACATGCTATTAATAGTCTGTAAGCACGATATAATCAGCATTTAAAAAAAACTTCAACCTAAAAAGGTTTTTGGCATCAAGTAGTTCCTGGTTTCAACCCATGAAACACATTCCAACCATGCAGATACAGTTTAGGTAGAGCCGGAACTCAATTTTTTGACCTGTTGTAACTGGATAACTGTTGATTCAGAGTTTGGTCTATTGAACTAGGTCAGTGTGAAGCTTTTAAAATATAAAGTAATTATTGTATTTTCTATGCACGTGGATAACCATACTCACACTAATAAAGAAATTAAAAAATGGGGATTCAAGCTTGATTAATTACAAAAAAGTTTTAACTACGCCTGCATTGCATTCAGTCAGCTTCTGACAAGAATGACACAGAAACGAAGAAAATTGCTGCATGATGGCGCAAATATTGTGTACCCTTACAAGAATGGCAGTGAGTTGGAATTTAAAGGCCAAGTTGAATACAGTCTCCTGATCAATGTCGACAAGACAAAGGTGATGGGGTGGGTGGAACGACCTGCAAGATTCTCATTAATAGAGTTCAGCTTGAACAGGTTAATTCCTTGGGTCACTCATCATGGAAGATGCAGAGTCTGCCAAAGAAATTTGGATTATACCTAACAAGGGTTGTGGCATTGTGAACTCACTTGAAAGAGTATTGAGTAGCCAAAGGTTCACAATGATAACAAAAATTGGTCTTCTGAAAGCTGTATGTTGTGTGGTCGACGGCAACGTATGGCTGCAGAAGCTGGACCATCAAGAGGAGTGACGAGGTTCAAATAAAATCATTTAAAATCAAAGGAATATCAGACAGATATTGTGTGATTCATGGACGGCCAAACCGACAAACGAGTGGATATCTGAGAAAACTCATGTTAAGAGGAACTTGTTTGAGGCAGTGATATCAAGGAAGCTCACATATTTTGTACAAGCGATGCGAACAGGAGGGGTGTTTGGAAAAAGAGAGGGGTAATGCAAGGCAATACATTTGGAAAATGTGCACAAGGAAGACCCAAGATGGCATGAATGGATAATATCAGAACATGAAGTGGTCTCTCTATGGGATAGCATATACAACTACCATGTCGTGTAAATACTGTTAAAGCCCGCAACACCTAAATTACAGACACACACACTGAATCTTCTTTGATTTTCTGTAGGAACACCTGGGCTTTGCCCTACGTCTTAGTTGATGACGACACAGGACAAGGATCAGAACACATATGAAAATGCAGTAAAAACCCACATCCTATAATTTTTACATAATTGCATTGCAATACTAATGACATTTCAACCCAACAGAGCTCCTGGGATATCTCGTACTCAAAACGTTATACTTATTATTACCTATTATGGCACAGTGGTTAGCACTGCTGCCTCACAGTGAAGGGGACCCAGGTTCAATTCCAGCCTCGGGTCACTGTGTGGAGTTTGCACTTTCTCCCCATGTCTGCGTGGGTTTCTTCCAGGTGCTCCGGTTTCCCCTCTCAGGCCAAAGATGTGCAGGTTAGGTTGATTGGCCATACTAAATTGACCCTAGTGTCAGGGATTTAGCCTGATGTGTGGGGTTACGGGAATAGGGCCTGGGTGGGATTGTGGTCAGTACAGCCTCGATGGGACAAATGGCCTCCTTCCGTACTGTAGGGATTCTATGATTCTAATGACAAAAAAATCTTGAACATATATATAATACCTTGGTGCAGGTGCTCTGTTTCTTATTCTTTTTGTTTTTTTTCTATTCTTTCATGAGAGATGGGCATCACCAGCAAGGCCAGCATTTGTTGCCTGTTCCTAATTGCCCTCAAGACTAGTTAAGAGTCAACCACATTGCTGTGGGTCTGGAGTCACATGTAGGCCAGAACAGGCAAGGACGGATGAATGAACACTGCTCGACAATCACCAGGCAAGACTGTTCTCTTCCTGTTGGGGAGCACTTCAGCGGTCACGGGCATTCGGCCTCTGATATTCGGGTAAGCGTTCTCCAAGGCGGCCTTCGCGACACACGACAGCGCAGAGTCGCGGAGCAGAAACTGATAGCCAGGTTCCGCACACACAAGGACGGCCTCAACCGGGATATTGGGTTTATGTCACACTATTTCACATAAATATTTCTGCTTTTTTCCTCCTGAGTCTTTATCATGCGATCCTAGAATCAGAATTTATGTCACACTATTTGTAACTCCCACAGTTGCGTGGACCTGCAGAGTTTCACTGGCTGTCTTGTCTGGAGACAATACACATCTTTTTAGCCTGTCTTGATGCTCTCTCCACTCCCATTGTTTTGTTTCTTAAAGACTGGATTAGTTGTAAGTATTCGCATTCCAACCATTATTCATGTAAATTGAGTCTGTGTCTTATAAGTTCTGTTTGTGAACAGAATTCCCACTCACCTGAAGAAGGGGCTCAGAGCCTCGAAAGCTTGTGTGGCTTTTGCTACCAAATAAACCTGTTGGACTTTAACCTGGTGTTGTTAAACTTCTTACTGTGTTTACCCCAGTCCAACGCCGGCATCTCCACATCATGACTACTATAGAATACACCCAGCAATGTGATTGTACTTCTGCTGTTTCTTCACTGTAACCAAATAGATTATGTCCTTACCCTTCTGGGACATCAACTCTCACCAGCACTGTAGTGTTCTCATTAATGAACACTGCTACCACTCCACCTTTCTTTCCTGAACACCTATTTATCCAGGAATATTTAGTACCTAGCCCTGTCCTTCGTTGAATCAGATCTCAATTATCGCCACGTTATATTTCTATGTGACTATTGATGGCTATAGCTGACAAACTTTATTTACCACACTCCATGCATTCACGTACATGCACAATAATATTAATTTAGATTGTTTTACATTCCCTCTTACTCTGACCCCACTTAATAGCTCACTATTTCCTACCCTATTGCTACCTCAACGCCTCCTGTAACCCCTGTAAGTTAAAGTTTCGCCATTAGCACTTGCAAATCACCCCTCAAGGACATTGGTTTGAGATCTGTTCAGGTGCAACCTATCTAGCTTGTACAGGTCTCATTTCCCTCAGAACAGGTCCCAGTGTCCTAGAAATCTAAAGCGCTTCCTCCTGTATCAGCCATGCATTAATCTGCTCGATCCTCCTATTTCTATACTCACATTTGTGAGATACAGGGAGATTTCTGGAGATTGTCACCTTTGAGGTCTTGTTTGCTAGTTTCCTTCCTAGCTCCCTAAACTCTGCTTGCAGGATTGCCATTTCATAGAAATCTGCATGCCGTAAAGATAGCAAAAGATATTCAGTTTTTAAAAAAAAACACATTTTTACTGATTTTCATGCGCTCAACGTGAAGCTGAAAAGTTCTCTATTTTAGATACTCTTTCATGCCTGGTGATGGATCATCCAACAATAACAAATATTCTAAACAGTTTTCCAAATCAAACTAGGTAGTATTAAAATGTGTAATTATCCTTTACTTGTATCAGATCTCCCCACCTTCAATTGAACCATCAAGGTTGTACTCCTGCATTCTTGTCAAGCTATCAATAGCTTTAAGAGGAGGTTCTCTCATTGTATCCATGAATGATGTTTTCCTTTCCTGCTCCTCTCCAAAGATGTTATTGTTATTGTTCATTTGTGTTCCATTGGTCCTTGTTAATTTTTGAAGTTCGACCTTCAGTTCTGCAATCTAGAAAAAGGAATTTAAAAAAAAAATCAAGGCTAAAAGACAGTCATAGAATTTTATAGCATAAAAAGAGGCCCTTCAGCTCATTGTGTTTGCAGTGGCCATCAAGCCCCTATCTATTCTAATCCCATTTTCCAATACTTGGTCCATAGCCCTGTATGCTATGCCATTTCAAGTTCTCATCTAAATGCTTCTGAAATGCTGCAAGGGTTCCTGCCTCTACCACCCTTTCAGGCAGAGAGTTCCAGATTCCCACGACCTTCTGGGTGAAGAAGCTTTTACTCAAATCCCCTCAATCATCTTCCCCTTATCTTAAATCTATGCCCGTTGGATATTGACCCCTCTATTAAGGGGAAAGGTTCCTTCTCATCTACGCTATGTCCCTTATAATTTTGTAACCCTTGATCAAGTTCCCCCTCAGTCTTCACTGCTCTAAGGAAAACAACCCCAGCCTAACCAGCTTCTTTTCACAGTTGAAATGCTCCAGCCCAGGCAACATCCTGGTGAATTTCCTCTGGGCCCTCATCCTTCCTATAGTGTGGCGACCAGAATTGCGCACAGATTACTCCAGTTGTGCCATAATGAGTACTTTATACAGCTCCATCTTAACTTCCCTGCTCTTGTATTCTTTGCCTTGGCTAATAGAGGCAGGTATCCTATATGCCTTCTTAAGCACCTTATCTACCTGTCCTGTTGCTTTCAGGGACCTTAAGACATGCACCCTGAGGTCCCTTTGGTCCTCTGTCTTCTTAGGGTCCTACCGTTCATTGTATTGCCTTGCCCTTTTAGTTCTCCTAAAATGCATCACCTCACACTTTTCAGGGATAAATTCCATTTGCCACTGCACTGCCCATCTGACCAGCCCGTCTGTATCATCCTGTAATATAGAAGTACCATAAATAAATTGGGTCAATTGACTTAAGTGAGAATCTTACGATAACATTATCACTTTGCAAGACTTATATAGCTTGTTTTGAGGAGAATTAATAACTATCATAGCCTACGAACTATACTTCCCTAAATTGCAAATTCTAAAAGCAGAACGTAGGGAGCTAGGAAACAAGCTGAAAAGTAGGACCTCAAAGGTAGTAATCTCAGGATTACTACCTGTGCCACGTGCTAGTCAGAGTAGGATATATGGGATGAATATGTGGCTAAAACGATGGTGAGAGGGGGAGAGTTTCAGATTACTGGGGTATTGGGACTGGTTCTGGGGGAGGTGGGACCTATAAAAATAAGATGGGCAGCACCTGGGCAAGACCGGGACTGAGGTTCTTGGGGGAATGTGTGTGTGTGTGTGGGGGGGGGGCACACTTGCTAGAATGATTGGGAAGGGTTTAAACTAATACGACAGGGAGATGGGAGCCTATGTAAGGATTCAGAGCAGGGGAAATCAAGAACAAGTGGAAAGGACAGCAAGGAGAATAAGAAGTGATAGAAAAATCAAAGGCCAGAGTCCGATAAGGACAAAGTAAAAAATAGTAGGAATGGGACAAGAAACATTAAAAAGGGTTCAGCTTTAGGTTTTGTACCCGAATGCTCAGAGCATTCAAAACAAAATGGATGAATTAGTTGCGCAGATTGATGTAAAGGGTATGATATAGTTGACATTACATAGACATGGCTCCAAGGTGGCCAAGGATGGGAACTAAACATTGAGGGTTATTCAGTGTTTAGGAAGGACAGACAGAACGGAAAAGGCGCTGGAGTTGCATTGCTGATTAAAAGATGATGTTGATACAATATTAAGGTAAGATATTAGCACAGATGATGTGGAATCTGTATGGGTCGAGTTAAGAAACACCAGGGGGCAAAAGATATTTGTGGAGGTGTTTTACAGACCACCCAACTGTCGTTGTAACATTGGGAATAGCATTAGGCAGGAAATCAGAGATGTATGTGTTGAAGGAACATCTGTGATTATGGGTGACTTTAATCTGCATATAGATTGGGAGAGTCAAATTAGTCACAGTACAATAGAGGAGGAATTTCTGGAGTGCATATGGGATGTTTATCTGGACCAATACACTGATGAACCAACAAGGGAACAGGCTATACTGGACTGGGTATTGTGCGATGAGAAAGGATTAGTTGGCAATCTAGTTGTGTCAGAACCCTTGGGGATGAGTGACCATAATATGATAGAATTCTTTGTCAACGTGGATAGTGATTTTGAGACCAGGGCCCTGAATCTCAATAAAGGTAACTATGATGGTATGAGACATGAATTGTCTATGATGGACTAGGAAACTGCATTACTGAAAAGGACAATGACAGACAATGGCAGGCATTTAAGGAACAAATAGATGAACTGCAGAAGTTAATTAATTCCTGTTTGGTGCAAGAGTGGTAAGGGAACTGTGGCCAAACCATGGATTACAAGGAAAATTAGAGATAATATTAGATTTAAAGAAGAAGCATACTAATTGGTAGGAAAAAGCAATAGACCAGAGGATTGGCAGCAGTTTAATATTCAGCACACGAAAACCAAGGGATTGATTAAGAAGGGAAAATAGAGCATTAAAGTAAGTTAGCAGACAACATAAGAACTGACTGTAAAGTTTCTACAGGTATGTAAAGAGAAAAAGATTGACAAAAACTAATGTTGGCCCCTTAGTCAGAAACAGGAGAATTCATAACAGGGGACAAAGAAATGGCCAAGGAATTCAATTCATACTTTGCTTCTGTCTTCATAAAGGAAGACATGAATAATAAACCAGAAGTTCTGAGAAAAACAAGTTTTAGTGAGATGACGACGAAAATCACTTTTAGTAGGGAAATGGCTTTAGAGAAATTGATGGGATTGAAGGTCTCCAGAGCCTGATAATCTTCATCCCAGAGTACTTGAGGAAGTGGCCCTGGAAATAGTGGATTAGTGGTTATTTTCCAAAATTCTTTGGACTGGTTCCGACGGATTGGAGGGTAGCTAAAGTAAGCCCGCTATTCAAAAAGGATGGTAGAGAGAAAACAGGGAAATATAGGTCAGTGAGACTAATGTAGGTACTGGGGAAGTTGCTAGAGTCCATTATCAAGGATTTCATAGCTCAGCATTTGGAAAGCAGTGGTATAATCAGACAAAGTCAACATGGATTTACAAAGAGGAAATCATGCTTGACGAATCTATTGGAATTCTTTGAGTATGTAACCAGTAGAGTTGACCAAGGAGAACCGGTGGATGTGGTTTACTTAGACTTTTAGAAGGCTTTCAAAAGGTCTCACGTAGCATACTCCTGTGTAAAGTTAGGATTGCTGGTAGTGTCTTGGTTAGCAGATAGGAAGTAAAGAGTTGACATAAATGGGTCCTTTTCCAATTGGAAGGCAGTGAATAGTGGGGTACTTGTAGGGATCTATGCTAGGACCCCAACTGTTCATATTATATATTAATGATTTGGAAGAGGGAACTAAATGTATTGTCTCCAAATTTGCAGATAATAAAAGGCTGGGTGGGTGGATGAGCTGTGAGGCTGTATGTATGGGCATAAGTATGGCAGAGGTAGTATAATGTGGATAAATGTGAGGTTATCCACTTCAGGAGCAAAAATAGAATGGCAGATTATTAGGAAGATTATTAGGCAGATTAAGGAGACAAATGGTATCATAGAATCCTACAGTGCAGATGGAGGCCATTCGGCCCACCGAGTCTGCACCGACCGCAATCCCACCCAGACCCTATTCCCACAACCCCATGCATTTACTGTAGCTAGTCCCCCTGTCACTAAGGGGCAATTTAGCATGGCCAGTACACCTAACCCGGACATCTTTGGACTGTGGGAGGAAACCGGAGCACCCGAAGGAAACCCAAGCAGACACAGGGAGAACGTGCAAACTCCACACAAACAGGGACCCAAGCCAGGAATCGAACCCGAGTCCCTGGCGCTGTGAGGCAGCAGTGTTAACTACTGTGCCACCGTGCTGTCCCACCTATCTGCTAACCAAGGGTGGTATGTTGGCCTTCATAGCAAGACAATTTGAGTACAAGGGGATTCAATTGCAAGTGAAAGAGACAGGCATTTCTGTGGACGCAAACGAGACTCCAGGATGGTACGTTGGCTCTCTGGTGCAAGGGTCAAGGATGTCTCGGAGTGGCAGCAGGATATTCCGGAGGGGGAGGGTGAACAGCCAGCTGTCGTGGTGCATATAGGCACCAACGATGTAGGAAAGAACAGGATGAGGTCCTACAAGCGGAATTTAGGGATTTAGGACTTAAACTAAAAAGTAGGACCTCAAAGGTAGTAATCTTAGGTTTGTCACCAGTGCCATGTGCTAGTCAGAGTAGGAATGTCAGGATAGCTAAGATGAGTATGTGGCTTGAGAAATGGTGCAAGAGGGAGGGATTCAAATTCCTGGGACATTGGAACCGGTTCTGGGGGAGGTGGGACCCGTACAAATTGGATGGTCTGCACCAATTACCTAGAGGGAGTTTGCTAGTGCTATTGGGAAAGGTTTAAACTAATGTGGCAGGGGGATGGGAACCGATGCAGGAAGTCAGAGGGAAGTAAAGCGGGGACAGAAACAAAAGGCAGTAAGGGGAAAAATGAAAGGCAGAGAAACCAAAGTCAAATATCAAAAAGGGCCAGAGTAGAGTACAGAGACTGTGGAGAACTCAGTGAATGGGTCCAATAAGGCTAAGAGAAATAAAACACAGAGACAGTACACAAAACATGACCGGATAAATGGTCTGAGAAAGCAGGGCAGAGAGCAAGGGAAGTCTAGATTAAACTGCATTTGTTTCAATGCAAGAGCCTGACGGGCAAGGCAGATGAATTCAGGGAATGGGTGGGTATATGGGACTGGGATATTATAGCTATTACTGAAACATGGCTAAGGGAGGGGCAGGACTGGCAGCTCAATATTCCAGGGTACAGATGCTATAGGAAAGATAGAACAGGAGATGAGAAAGGAGGGGAGAGTTGAGATTTTTATTAGGGAGAACATCACAGCAGTACTGAGAAGGGATATATCTGAGGGTTCACCCACTGAGTTTATATAGGTAAAAGTAAAAAATAAAAAGGGAAAGGTCACTTTGATAGGATTGTACTACAGGTCCCCAAATAGTCAGCGAGAAATTGAGGAACAAATATGTAAGAAGATTACGGATAGCTGCAAGAAAAATAGGGTAGTAATAGTAGGGGACTTTAACTTTCTCAAAATTGACCGGGACAGCCATAGCATTAGGGGCTTGGATGGAGAGAAATTTGTTCAGTGTATTCAGGAGGAATTTCTCATTCAGTATGTGGATGGCCCGAGTCGAGTGGGGGCAAAACTTGACCTGCTCTTGGGAAATAAGGGCAGGTGACAGGAGTGTTCGTGAGGGATCACTTTGGGATCGGTGACCATAATTCCATTAGTTTTAAGATAGCTATGGAGAATAATAGGTCTGGCCCAAAAGTTAAAATTCTAAATTGGGGCAAGGCCAATTGTGACAGTGTGATACAGGAACTTTCAAAAGTTGGCTGGGGGAGTCTGCTGGGAGGCAACGGTTCAGCTGGTAAGTGGGAGGCTTTCAAAAGTGTGTTAGCAAGGGTTCAGGCTAAGCACATTCCTTTTAAAGTGAAAGGCAAGGCTGGTAGAAGTAGGGAACGCTGGATGGCTTGGGATATTGAGGCCCTGGTTAAAAAGGAGGCGGCGGCATATGACATGAATAGACAGCCGGGATCAAGTGGATCCCTTGATTGTCAGAGTAGAGTTAAGAGAGAAATCAGGAGGGCAAAAAGGGGACATGAGATTGCTTTGGCAGATAAAACAAAGGAGAATCCAAAGAGCTTCTACAAATACATAAAGGGCAAAAGAGTAATTAAGGAGAGAGCATCAACAAGGTCATTTATGTGTGGATCCACAAGACATCCTAAATGAATATTTCTCACCCGTATTTACTGTTGAAAAAGGCATGGATGTTAGGGAACAAAGAACATAGAAAAGTACAGCACGTGAGTAGGCCCTTCGGCCCTCCAAGCCTGCAGCTATCATGATGCCTGCCTAAACTAAAACCATATGCACCTATGAAGTCCGTATCCTTCCATTCCCATCCTATTCATGTATTCGTCTAGTTGCCCCTTAAATGCTGCTATCGTACCTGCTCCCACCACCTCCTTGGCAGCACGTTGCAGACATTCACCACCCTGTGTAAAAAACTTGCCTCGCACATCTCCTCTAAACTTTTCCCCAAGCACTTTAAACCTATGTTCCCTTGTACTTGACTTTTCTACCTAGGAAAGAGCATCTGACTATCCACTCTGTCCATGCCACTTATAATCTTGTAAACCTCTATCAGATCACCCCTCAACCTCCGTCGTTCCAGTAAGAATAAACCGAGTTTATCCAACCTCTCCTCATGGCTAATATGCCTCAGACCAGGCAACATCCTGATAAACCTCTTCTGTACCTTCCCCAAAGCATCCACATCCTTCCGGTAGTGTGGTGACTAGAATTGCGCACAATATTCAAAATGAAGTCTCACTGAGGTTCTGTGCAGCTGCAGCATGACCTGCGAATTTTGATGCTCAATGCCCCGACCGATGAAGGCAAGCATGCCGTATGCCTTTTTGACTACCCTATCCACTTGCGTTGCCACTTTGTGATCAGTGGACATGTACGCCCAGGTCGCTCTGCCTGTCAATACTCCTAAAAGTTCTACCATTTACTGTATAATCCCTACTTGCATTAGACCTTCCAAAATGTATTATCTCACACTTGTCCAGATTAAACTCCATCTACCATTTCTCCACCCAAGTCTCCAACCAGTCTATATCTTGCTGTATCTTCTGACAATCCTCTTCACTATCCGCAACTCCACAAATTTCTGGGGAAATAAATAGTGATATCTTGAGGAGTGTACATATTACAGAGAATGAGGTGCTGTAAATCTTAAAATGCACATCAAGGTAGATAAATCCCTGGGACCTGATGAAATGTATCCCAGGACATAGTAAGAGGCTAGGGAGGAAATTGTGTGTCCCCTAGCAGCGATATTTGAAACATCAACAGCTGCAGGTGAAGTGCCTGAATATTGGAGGGTAGCAAATGTTGTGCCACTTTTAAGAAGAGCTACAGGGAAAAGCCTGGGAACTACAGACCAGTGAGCCTAACGTCTGTAGTGGGTAAGTTGTTAGAAGGTATTCTGAGTGACAGGATGTACAGGGATTTAGAGAGGCAAGGACTGATTAGGGACAGTCAGCATGGCTTTGAGTGGAAAATCTTGTCTCACAATTTTGACTGAGTTTTTTGAAGGGGTAAGCAAGAAGGTAGATGAGCGCAGTGCTGTTGACATTGTCTACATGGACTTTAGCAAGGCCTTTGACAAGGTACCGCATGGTAGGTTGTTGCACAAGGTTAAATCTCACAGCATCCATGGTGAGGTAGCTAACTGCATACAAAATTGGCTTGATGACAGAAGACAGAGGGTGGTTGTAGAGGGTTGTTTTTCAAACTGGAGACCTGTGACCAGCGGTGTGCCTTAGGAATCAGTGCTGGGTCCACTTTTATTTGTCATTTATATTAATGATTTGGATGAGAACTTAGGAGGCATCGTTAGTAAGTTTGCAGTTGACACCAAGATTGATGGCATAGTGGACAATGAAGGTTATCTAGGATTGCAACGGAATCTTGATCAATTAGGCCAGTGGACTGATGAATGGCAGATGGAGTTTAATTTGGATAAATGTGAGATGATGCACTTTGGTCGACTGAATCAGGGCAGGATTTACTCAGTTAATGGTAGGGCATTGGGGAGAGTTATAGAACAAAGAGATCTAGGAGTACAGGTTCATAGCTCCTTGAAAGTGGAGTCACAGGCGGACAGGGTGGTGAAGAAGGCATTCAGCATACTTGGTTTCATTGGTCAGAACATTGAATGCAGGAATTGGGGCGTCCTGAAGTTGTACAAGACATTGGTAAGGCCACACTTGGAATACTGTGTACACTTCTGGTCACCCTATTATAGAAAGGATATCATTAAACTAGAAAGAGTGCAGAAAAGATTTACTAGATTGCTACCGGGACTTGATGGTTTGAGTTATAAGGAGAGGCTGGATAGACTGGGACTTTTCCCCTGAAGCATAGGAGGTTTAGGGGTGATCTTCTAGAGATCTGTAAAATAATCAGGGGCATAGGTGAGGTATATAGTCAACTTCTTTTCCCCAAAGGTAGGGGAGTCTAAAACTGGAGGGCGTAGGTTTAAAGTGAGAGGAGATACAAAAGGGTCCAGAGGGGCAATTTTTCCACACAGAGTGGTGAGTGCCTGGAACAAGCTGCCGGAAGCCGTAGTACAGGCTGGTATAATTGTGTCTTTTAAAAAGCATTTACACACTTACATGGGTAATGTGGGTATTGAGGGATATGGGCAAAATGTGGGCAATTGGGACTAGCTTAGTGGTAGAAACAGGACGGCATAGACAAGTTGGGCTGAAGGTCCTGTTTCCATGCTGTAAACCTCTAATACCTTATAAGAAATTGTTTTATTGAAATTGCACAGGGTGTTGGTGACGCCACACTGGCATATTGTATGTAGTTTTGATGTCCATATCTGAGGAAGGATGTCCTTGCTATAGAGGGAGCACCAGGCTGATTCTTGGAATGGCAGGGTTGTCATGTGAGGAGAGAACAAGTCAGTTAGGATTGTATTCATTGGAGTTTAGAAGAGTGAGAGAGGATCTCGTAGAAACTTATAAAATTCCGAAAGGGTTCGACAGGATAGATTCAGAAAGAATGTTCCCGACAGTGGGGGAGTCCAGAACTAGGGGTAATAGTTTGAAGATAAGGGGTAAAACCTTTAGGACTGAGGTGAGCAGAAATTTCTTCACCCAGTGAGTGGTGAATCTGTGGAATTCACTACCACAGAAAGTAGTTGAAACCAAAACACTTAGGGAGTAGTGGCCACAATATGATAGAATTGAACCCTGGAGTTTGAGAGGGAGAAGTTGGAGTCAGATATAACGGTATTACAATTAAATAAAGGTAACTACAAAGACATGAGGGAGGAGTTGGCCAGAGTTGATTGGAAAGGGAGCCTAGCAGGGAAGACTGTGGAACAGCAATGTCAGGAGTTTTTGAGAGTTATTTGGGAGGCACAACTGAAATTCATCCCAAAGGAGGAAACATGCTAAGGGGAGGACGAGGCATCCATGGCTGACGAGGAAAGTCAAGGACAGCATAAAAGCAAAAGAAAAAGCATACAAAGTAGCAAGGATTAGTGGGACACAAGAGGATTGGGAAGCCTTTAAAAGTGAGCAGAGGACAACTAAAAAAGCAATTAGGGGGGAGGAGATGGAATATGAGTGTAAGATAGCTAATAATATAAAAGAAGATAGGAAGAGTTCTTTTCAATATATAGAAGGTAAGAGAGGCAAAAATAGCCATTGGACACTGGAAAATGAGGCTGGAGAAGTAATAATAGGAAACAAAGCAATGGCAGAGGAACCGAATAGTTACTTTGCATCAGTCTTCACGGTGGAAGACACCAGTGGGATGCCAGAGCTCTAGGAGAGTCGGGGGCACAGGTAATGGCCATCACGAAGGAGAAGTTTCTGGGGAAACAAAGGTCTGAAGGTGGATAAATCACCTGGACCTGGATGGACTACACCCCAGGGTTCTAAAAGAGATAGCTGAGGAAATTGTGGCGGCAGTGGTGGTGATCTTTCAGGAATCACTGGAGGCAGGGAGGGTACCAGAGGACTGGAAAGTAGCAAATGTAACACCGCTGTGTAAGAAGAGAGGGAGGCAGCAGATGGGAAATTATAGGCCAGTTAGCCTGACTTTGGTCATTGGCAAGATTTTAGAGTCCATTATTAAAGATGAGATCGCAGAATACTTGGAAGTGCATGATAAAGTAGGACTGAGTCAGCATGGCTTCATCAAGGGGAGGTCATGTCTGACAAATCTGTTAGAGTTCTTTGAGGAGGTAACAAGGAAGTTAGATAAAGGAGAACCAGTGGATGTGATTTATTTAGATTTCCAAAAGGCCTTTCACAAGGTGCCGCATAGGAGACTGTTAAATTGGTTAAGTGCCCATAGTGTTAAGGGTAAAATCCTGGCATGGATAGAGGATTAGCTGACTGGCAGAAGGCAGAAAGTGGGGCTAAAGGGGTCTTTTTCAGGATGGCAACCGGTGACTAGTGGTGTGCCTCAGGGGCCAGTGCTGGGACCACAACTTTTCACAATATATATTAACGATTTGGAAGAAGGAACTGAAGGCACTGTTGCTAAGTTTGCAGATGATACAAACATATGTAGAAGGACAGGTAGTATTGAGGAAACAGAGGAGCTGCAGAACGACTTAGACAGGTTAAGAGAGTGGACAAAGTGGCGGCAGATAGAATACAATGTGGAAAAGTGTGAGGTTATGCACTTTGGAAGCAGGAATGGAGGCATAGACTATTTTTTAAATGGGAAAATGCTTAGGAAATCAGAAACACAAAGGGACTTGGGAGTCATTGTTCAAGATTCTCTTAAGGTTAATGTGCAGGTTCAGTCGGCAGTTAGGAAGGCAAATGTAATGTTAGCATTCATGTCGAAAGGGCTACAATACAAGAGCAGGGATGTACTCCTGAGGCTGTATAAGGCTCTGGTCAGACCGCATTTGGAGTATTGTGAGCAGTTTTGGGCCCCATATCTAAGGAAGGATGTGCTGGCCTTGGAAAGGATCCAGAGGAGCTTCACAAGAAAGATCCCTGGAATGAAGAGCTTGTCGTACGAGGAACGGTTGAGGACTCTGGGTCTGTACTCTGAGTTTAGAAGGATGAGGGGGGATCTTATTGAAGCCTGGATAGAGTGGACGTGGAGAGGGCGTTTCCATTTGTAGGAAAAACTAGAACCAGAGGCACAACCTCAGGCTAAAGGGACGATCCTTTAAAACAGAGATGACGAGGAATTTCTTCAGCCAGAGAGTGGTGAATCTGTGGAACTCTGCCAGAGGCCAGGTCATTGAGTGTCTTTAAGACAGAGATAGATAGGTTTTTGATTAATAAGGCGATCAGGGGTTATGGGGAAAAGGCAAGAGAATGGGGATGAGAAAAATATCAGCCATGATTGAATGGCGGAGCAGATTCGATGGGCCGAGTGGCCTGCCTGAGGTTTTGCCAATTTCTGGCTTAAAAATATTAACAAGGCTAATTATTTTGGGTGGATAACTTGATAGGACTAAGATATAGTTGTGGAATAATTTATGATTCATAAATTATGATTCTCCTACCAACAGAATCATAGGATGTTGTACATCAACTGACAGCCTGGTTGATTTTGATGCAGGGAGGCATGTAGCACTAGGAACGATGGAAAGATTGTGGGTGTGGGTGGAGTCACGGGCATTGAATCCTACAGTGCAGAAGGAGGTCATTCGGCCCATTGAGTCAGCATCGACCCCAATCCCACCTCGGCCCTATCCCCACATCCCCATGCATTTACCTTAGCTAGTCGCCATGACACTAAGGGGAAATTTAGCATGGCCAATCCACCTAACCTGCGCATCTTTGAACTGTGGAATGAAATCCATGCAGTCACAGGGAGAACGTGCAAACTCCACACAGTGACCCAAGCCGGGAATCGAACCCAGGTCCCTGGCGCTGTGAGGCAGCCTGCTAACCACTGTACCACCATGCTGCCCAGCATACTTGAGGGAAGGTCTGATCACGCACAATGGGAACAGGGAAATGGAGATTTTGTTTTGAAGTTGTTCATGAAATGTGGACTTCACTGGCAATGTCAGCATTTATTGCCATCACTAATTGTCCTCCAGAAGGTGGTGTTGTGCCACTTTATTGAAACACTGCAGTCTATGTTGTGAAGGTACTTCCACAGTGCTATTTGGTAGGACATTCCAGGATTTTGATGCAGTGACAATGAAGGAACCATTATATAATTCCAAGTTAGGATGGTGTATGACATGGAGAGAAAGTTGCAGGTGGTGGTGTTCCAATGCGCCTGCTACCATTGTTCTTCCAGGTGGTAGAGGTTGCGGATTTTTAAGATATTGCTGAAGAAGCCTTGGTCAGTTCCTTCAGTGCATATCACAGATAGTACACGCTGAAACCCTGGTGCACTGGTGATGGAGAGAATGAACGTTTAATGTGGTGGATAGGGTGCTAATCAAGCAGGCTGCTTTTGTCTTGGATACTGCCAAGCTGCATGTTGGAGCCTTATTCATCCAGGCAAGTGCAGAGTATTCTATCACACTTCTAAGGGGTGCCTTGTAGATGGTGAAAACTTAGTGGGTCAGGAGGTTGTCACGCTACAAAATATCCAGCCTCTGATCTGCGCTTGCAGTCATTGTATTTAGGTGGCTCATTCAGTTAAGATTCGGGTAAATGGTGGCCATCCCCCGAAAAGGGGGTATTCAATGACAGTAATGCCTTTGAATGTCTAAGGGAGATGGTTAGAATCACTCATGTTGGAGATGATCATTGACTGGCTGGTGTCTGATGCGAACATTACTTACCACTTATTAGCTTGAGCCTGAATATTATCCAAGTCTTGCCCCATATGGGTGAAGACTGCATCATTATCCAAGGAGTTGCAAACAATACTGGACACTGTACAATAATCAGTGAACATCCCTACTTCTGACCTTACAATGCAAGGTCACTGATAAAGTGGGAAAAAGCAGTTTCCAATCCAATCAGTTCAACTCCCATGTAATACTTGTTCCCCTTCAAACATCCATACAAATCTTCCTAACAGTTACCTCCATCTGACACCCTAGGCAGTTCTCTCCAAACCACAACTCTCCAAATGAAGTGAAGTTCCCATCTCCCATTCTTCTTCCTTTTCTAATTCTCCCCAAGTCTGTGTTCTCTGGCCAACAACCCTCCGACTACTGGATACAGTTTCTCCCCATTTACTCTATCAAACCCTTGTAATTTTGAACACATCTATCAAATCTCCCCTCTATCTTCTCCACTCTAAAGATAACTTCTTTTGTATCTGGAATTTATGCCCAATTAGAACCAGGGACCTTTTACCCAGTAGTTCTAACATTTGTTTTCTGTTCATCATTGTGTCACCTGAATTAGCATGCACAAACGTACTGAACTCTTTACCTTTCAAAGAGAAAATGTTAATTTTCTAACAATCCGTTCTTATTACATTTACTTAAATTTTTATTAACCTTTGTAAAAAGGTTGAAAACATCAGGGCTTGTATGATGCTATCTTAGGGGGCGATGTTACCAAAATGTCTAAGTGCTGAACAAGCATGAAAACAGGAGAAAATCGCACCAGTTTTTTGGGGCGTGTTCCCAGTCACAATCATCCACCACTTAGAAAAAGGGCCAGGATGTGATTCACGCCAGTAGGGCGAGTGGAGAGCCCTAATCTCACCGGAAAGCCAACTGCTGAGTACTAGGGGTGCCATTGCGCATGTGCCCCAATCTCAGTACACTGTGCACACAGTACACTGGGAGATCTCCTGTCATTCACACCTCCCCTGCCCTCCACCCCTGGCATCGGGACCCACTGCCAATCGTTCATGTGCCAGTCTGCTCATTTCCCCTGATCAGTTCCTGGCTGATCAAGGGCCATAAATGGAGGCAACTCTCAACTAAAAAGCCAGAGAACACAAAAACTAATCTTAGCTGTTATCAAGCCTCCCTGTTATTCTCCTCACTCTCATATCAGGTACACCTCGAAAGCTTGACTTGATTTTTGTATTCATATCATTAGTATGTCCTCCAAAATAGCCCCGTTCTGCCAGGGACTTGCACTCGAAGCAGGGCTGGAAAGTCAGTTACTTTTGTGCTCCCTTAAAGTGTAGTAGTAACAGTGGCAATGGCTGCCAACTGTGGGATCTGCTGAGTGTCGTGCAAGAACAGAAGATCTCTAGTTTTTGGAATCCATTCCTGTGGAGAAAAAAAGCTACTTGCCCTTTAACCTTGCTGCTTTCCCCAATAAGATCCTTCAAACAGTGGGGGTCCTGGTACAAGAGCTACCAACAACTTTATTTTCAAATAGTCAAACGGATGCCCATCTGATCTTCCTGAAGAAAAATGAAATTAAAGGAACCATTAACCCCCCCCCTCCTTAATTTCAATATACTTATAACTTCTGCAACTTGTGTTTACACGAGACACATTGCTTCTCTTACGGAAGACCCAGAGATGGCAAGGAACAATTAACAGTAGATCACAAAGGCTCTTTCTCTGCTCTTTTTACCCTGAGAGCTGATTTTCCTAAGGCACATAGGAAGCATGGGTTAGGTTGGTTGGCCATGGTAAATTGCCCCATAGTGTCAGGGGAATAGCAGGGAAAATACATGGGGTTAAGGGGATAGGGCCTGGGTGGGATTGCAGTCGATGCAGACTTGATGGGCCGAGTGGCCTCCTTCTGCACTATAGGAATTCTATGATTCTATGAGAGGAATTTTGCAGGTATAGAGTCCATAATACAGAACACATTCAATGAATACTTAGAAGTGTTTTAGGTTTATGATTAAAAACGCAAGGCGTATGTACGAAAATATATGCAAATCTTTGATTTGTTTGAATTATTAAAACATTGTCAATCTACAAGGTTAACCCTATGGCATCTCTTACCCTACTCTGAAGTTTCTGAACTTCCGCTGCATGTACTTTTTCAACTTCTTCAAATTTCTTTTTTTCAGCATCTTGATGCTTAACAAATTCTATTTCCCTGAAAAATTAAAGTTTCAAGAAAGTTTTCAGGTTAAATAAATTATTTTTCAGATTTTTGTTCATAATACAGCATTTTTAATTTGATTTCTTACTTCTGCTGGTAATCTTTAATGAGCTTCTTGGCTTTGTTGTATTTCTTCTCTAAGGCCTGGTATTGACACTGGGTCTCTTTTAAATGTTCATTGACAGTATGACAGAGTGTCTGTGCCTCAATCCAGTAGTTCTCCAGTTTCAACATCCTTTCCTTGTTCTCTTCAATACTCTGCTGGAGTTGCGTTTTTTCTAGTTCCCACTGAACTTTCTCATTCTCTGCCAACTGGAGCTGAAAAGTACAAGTACATAACTGTAGCAAAATATCAGAATTATCAAATCCATTCCCAAACTTCATTTTCTATCTGAAATTCATCAGAAAATACATATTTTTCTTTATGGTATAACTGAATGTGATTAACATAAGCTCGCAAGGAGCATTTGTAGTGACCAAAGCACACGCGCACTCGCGCACACACTATAAGGACCGGGTCCTCAGACACCCAGAGCTTGCCCTGCCAACAACTTAGGTTTTTAAAAGTGGGCTCTCCAATTAAAAACAAGTAAAAACTGAAACCCCCTGCCACTCCCCACAACCACATAACAACCCCCTCCCTACATAACATTTCCATGGCCCTACCAGGGCATAACCTTGTCTCCCCTGGAGGTTGTAATCTGTACTTCTGGCTGACATGAATGGACAATCAAATGGAGGATGGGTAAACTCAGGCAGAATGGCCCAAGAATGATATTTAAATGAAATTCTCCACTTTCAAAGTCAAGATTTCTGTTACATCACTGGCGAGGGGCGGGGACAATTGATTGGGAAAATCCCGCCAATGTAAAACCCGTTTTGGGACTCCCTCGAGACTTTCCAGCCCCAATACTGTAGGCTGTGCCTACTGAAGGGCACAATGTCTCTTATACATTCTCATCCATTCTTTTACATTCTGTTTGATTAGTCCGTTTTATCTTTTACTCATATCTGTGATTGTTTCACAATTCTTCCACTCTTATGTTCTGAATGGTGACAAGAGGTGATTTTGAAGGTCACAGGGCCTCCTGCAGCTCTGTGTATCTTTTACCCCTTAGTTTTCAGGACCTTTAGGCTTTGCCTGATTATCTATTGCTTCACTGCTGGGTTCTGGTTCTTAATCTTCACCTACACTTTCTGGTTCACAGCAAAGTCACACTCCATTTGTTTTCCACAGAAATTTCCAGTTCTCCTGTTCTGTTGCCCGTTTAGACTGAGGTCGGGTACTTCAATTAAAGTACTGTTTCTGTTGTCTCAGCTTGAGTGGGTCCTGCATGCTGTAACTCACTGACTGTGGAAATAACAGTTGGGGCACTGTTCTTTGTCTTCTCTCCATCAGGTCCTGTGCTGGAGATAATCCAATTATTGCTGAAAATCCAGCAGTCAGGTAGGGTCTCGACCATCTGCCTTTGCCTTCTTCAACAGATGTTTTAAAGTCTGCATGTTACATTCCACCATTCAGTTGGACTTTGGATGCTTGGGACTTGACAGTGTGGCAAAACTCGTAGTCCTCTGCATATTTGTGAAACGCAATGCCTGAAAATTGTGGACTGTTGTCCGAGATGAGCACTTCAGATATGCCATGCCAAGCAAAAATCGATTTCAAATGATTTATTACAGTGATGCTCTTACTGTCTTTTCTCAGCAGCACAATTTATTACTCAAAAGGAGTTTTGAGTCTAAGTGTCACAAGTAGGCTGACATTAACACTGCAATGAAGTTACTGTGAAAATCCTCTAGTCACCACACTCCTGCGCCTGTTCGGATACACTGGGAGAATTTACCTAACCAGTACGTCTTTTGGACTGTGAGAAAAAAAATCAGAGCACCTGGAGGAAACCCACGCAGACACGGAGAGAACGTGCAGACTCCGCACAGACAGTGACCCAAGCCGGGAATCGAACCCGAGTCCCTGGTGCTGTGAGGCAGCAGTGCTAAACACTGTGCCACCATGCCACCCTAGTAATCTACTGTTAGCAGGTACTCACTGTTGTCAAATGTGAACAAGTCCACTCAAAGTTTCTGCCAGGGCTTCTCTGAACACTGGTTGAAGTGATTTACTGTACTTCTGGCACACTGCACACACATTCACTATTTCCCCAGTTTGTGCTCCCATGCCAGGCCAATACATTACATCTCAAGTTATTTTCCTGCATGTTACTACGGTGAAGTGACTTTCATGTATGGGCTGCAGCATACTTTCCTCAGTGTTCCAGAAATTATCTTTTCTCCTTTGAAAAGTATTCCTTCTGCTTCATGAAGTTCATGAAAGTTCTCGCTCTAACAGATGCAGATGTGTGGGCCAGCCAGTTGGCGTAATTTATTGCAGTTTTCTCAGGATGGTGTAGTTCTTGTTGCTTCCCTGATCCCATCCAGTTTGGTTAGCTATAGGTAAGTTCTTGTCAGCATGTGAACCTATGCTACTTCTTCTTTGTCCTCTTCTTCTGTGATGGGTAGGTATGCATGTGACTGTGTGTCTGAGATATACATTTTTTTTGCCCGTTTATATTTAATTCTGACCTGGTACTTCTGCAGGCACAGTGGAAATCTTTGGATTCTTGGTGGTGCACAGTTCAGGGGCTTAAATATATCTTTTAAAGGTTATGATCACTCTACCTTCACATCTATGCCATAGGCAAACTGGTGGAAGCGTTCTAAGCAAAACACAATTGCTAGCATTTCTATATGGCCATAACGCTGCTGTGCTTCAGTCATTGCTTTTGCAGCATACGCTATGGGTGCCTCATCTTCCAAGAGGACAGATCCCAGACCAGTTTTAAGTGTCCACAGATATCTCTATTTGCTGACTAAAATAGTAATACTGGTGTCTGGGTCTGTGTTTTTTTCATACTTATCAAAACTTCTTGGTAGCTTTCTTCCCAGTACCATTCTACAAGATTTTGTAGCAGTTTTCTGAGAGGTGCTGTCACGTCTGTCATGTGTGGAATGAATTTCCCAAGGTAGGCCACCATCCCCAAAAACCTCTCCATACCTTTCTTACATTCTGGGGATGGTTGATCACGACTGCTTCAATTTTATTCTGGTCCAGCTTCAACCCCTCACTTGTTAGCACATGTCCCAAGTACTTGATGTCATGAAGGTATATTTTGCACTTTTCATTCTTCAACTTGAAGTTCCTTTCTCAAGCTCTTGCCAGACCTGCCTCAGTCTGTGGTTGCGTCCTTCTTGTGTGGCTCCCCAATATAGGTTTTCATGTACTCTAACCCTTCAAACAACTGCTTCATTGTTTTGTGGAACACCTCAGGTGCTGAACTAACGGCAAAAGGTAGGCATAAAAATCTGCAATGCCCACATGGTGTGTTAAAGGTACAGAGATTGGAGCTGCGTTCATCTAGCCTGACCTGCCAGAAGCCTGAACCCACATCCAAGGCTGAAGTATTTAGCATCAGCTAACTTACATGTGATCTCTTCTGCTGTGGGGAATTGATAATGTTCTCTTTGTGTCACCTAGTTCAGGTCTCTAAGATCCAAACAGACTCTCAGATTCCCATTTGATTTTTCTACAATTACGATTGGATTAACTCACTTTGTCAATTCTCCAATTTTCTTGATGATGTGAAGTTTCTCCATTCTGTCTAATTCTGCTTTCATTCAGTCTCGGAGTATTTTCTGTATCAGGTATTTTCCTGGGTGTCATAGTTAGTCAGTCTTGATGGTGCGCTCCAACTGAAGGCAACCAATCCACTGGAATATATCTTTGTACTCACTCAGGATGTCATCAGTGGTGGCAGTCATGATTCTCTTCATTAGCTTCAGATTTTCACAAACTTTGATTCCAAGAATGGGTTTTGCATCAGCTTTCACCACAATGAATGGAAGTGTTGTTTTTGGTAGTACACGTTAACTGTGCCTTGACCTTCGCAGCAATTTCTTCACCTGTGTAAGTAGACAGCTTCACTTTTGTTTTAGTTAGCTGCTCTTCTTTGCTTATCTTACGATACAAGCTTATGGGAATGACATTTGCTTGTGCACCTGTGTCAAGATTGAAATTCGCCATCATGTTGGCAATTTTTAAATCAACCTGCCATTCGTCTTCTTTCTAATTCGTTGTTAGTGTATTTGAGTCATAACCTGCAAATGTGTGCACTTTGATTCACACATCTTAGCAAAACAATTTAGTTGATCATAATTCCAACACTGCTTTACGTAGGCTTTCTCATGATGTGGCAAGTGTTCTTTTCCGTATCGATTGTATTTAAATATTTTAATAGAGGTTTTGTTTCTTTTATCTTCAGGCTATCTATTTGCTCTTCCCAGCACTGTTTATGTTTAGCTGCCTGACCATGTGCTGCTTATCAGCTTCCGCCATCTGTTTAATCTGGCATTTTGTTGTCTCTGCCACTCAGCAGATATTTACTGCTTTCTCCAGTGTGAGACCCACTTCTCTCAAAAGCCGTTCTCTCAGAGGATCACTTGCAATCCCGCAACTCATTCTATCTCAGATAAGCAATTCTTCAAGCTCTCCAAATTCACATAATTTAGCACGTTTTCTCAGTTGTTACTACTGACTAATGTTGTCACTGCTTTGTGTGCCCGTAAAAAAAGGTATCTTTTATATGAGATAATTTTCTTAGGGCTGCACTAAGTCTCGAAATTTTCCATTATTTCTTTTAAGTCATTTCGTTTCTCATCATTTTCAAACATAAATGTGTTATGTTTGGTTTTCCCCTGCTACATGAAGAAAGATGGACTGTACCTATGAGTCTTTCTTATCACTGCCCTTCACTGAGAGGTACAGTTTGAAGCACTGCTAGAATCTCCTCCAGTTTTCAGCGACAATGCCCTCCAAATTGAGTTGTGTCAGTGGTTTCGGAACCTTCATTGTTGTGTTTAGTTTACTTCTGACACCATGTCTTAATTGCTGAACTATCTTCATTAATAACCCATTTTCATTACATGAACACAGAACTGCAAGGCATTTGTGGCTTTGTTCCAACCTTCTCTACTTGGTGCTATCTGACTGCCAACCACCAGGTCAGGCAATCCCTTCTGTTCTAATAATGGAGTTGACAACGACAATCAATTATCACGACAAAATTGATTTCAATATTACAATAAAGCGTCACATCTCCAAGATGTGGAAAATACCCACCAGCTTAAAAATAGCAGCAGGCACGTCAGGGACATGGTCCCCGATTTTTATTTTTTTACTCACTGACATTCTTTTTCAGGCCATGAGAGGTTAATACCCACCCGTGGATTTAATCTTCCTATGTCTAGCTGGGAGAAATTGCAAACCTTCTAAGACTGCATGTCAGGCAAACAATCCAAAGGCAGAGACAGTGAAGAAGTTTAAAGAGGTAATGGAGAAGTAGAACTGGGTGTCATTCCTGTAACTGTGGAAGCTAAACTCCATGTCTGCTAATGACATCACCAAGGAACAGTATTCATATAAGGAAAATAAAGAAATCAAGATCAAATCCTTGGAGTAATGCCAATGTGATAGTATGAGGGGGGGATGGGAACCCATTGCTGGAGGTGCTGTGACTATGATGATAGATAGGTATGACTTAAATTAAGTGAAGGTGAACCACTTGAGAAGATTTAAAAGCTTTGAATGAGTTTATGAATAAAAGGTTTTTTTAAATAGTCAATTGCATAGTAATGAGAGCTGTATCAGATTGTTAGTAAGGAGTCTAACAATACCAGGTTAAAGTCCAACAGGTTTATTTGGTAGCAAACGCTACTAGCTTTCGGAGCGCTGCTCCTTCATCAGGTAAGTGGGAGATCTTTTCTCGTTCAGCATGTGGTCACTGTTGTAACGTAGGATTAGATTGTTAGAACATTTCTTTAATCTCCACATGATTCCTGAGATCATCCCATGATGAATACTGGGGGAATGGCTATGGGAAGTGGCCAAGAGGGTATGTGAGACATGGGGGAGGCATGAGTTGGCATGATGCTATGAGCGCCATGGAGGATGGATAGGCAAACCATGAGTTGGCATTGAGTTGCATGGAAGGTTATGGGGCCATGGATGACCAATGGTCTTCACAGCTCATGGGAAACACGTGGGCCCGAGGCTCAATTTTGGTTGCGATTGGGGCTTCTAAACTTCTTTGACGCTGCTGCACCAGTCAACACGTCAAGTCAAATCAAATTTCTAACCCCAATGTTGCAATTAGTATACAGGCAAGAGGACTATCCAGGTTGGGAAAAGATCACTTTGAGCAATGTAGTCAGCGAGTTCAAAAATGAGAAATCTGACTGTACTTTGAATTGAGTTTTAATTTGGATAAATCAATTGTAAGTATTTAAAGGCAAATTGAATGAAAACAGCCTCTCCCATGAATATACCCTTGCAAAGAACAAATATAGTCAGGTCAAAATTAAAAAATAAAACACACATTGAAATGAATAAAACAGTTGATATTTCTCAAAAATGAAGATTACTCAATCTATTTACAAACAAAGGTTGCTTTGTAGCAATATCAGAACTGATCCCTTGCATTCTGCATTTTCAATCTTGCTTGTTTCACTGTTTTAGAAGTAAAATACTGAACTGATCAACCTATTTAATTAGGTGCTTGTGAAAAATAAGGATAAAAATGTTGTGTTTATTGCTCACTGTATCCTAAAAGGGTGAAAAATGTAAAGAAAACAAACTTCATTTTATAGCATCTTACCTTAGTTTTCAGTTTCTGGATTTCAGCTTCAGTGACAGAATGCTTAATCTGCAGCTGGATGGATCAAATAAAATGGTCAGAGTGATTCCACAAAACTTAAACAGCCTGATTATAAAAAAGCCTTATCTAATAGTTAAAGGCATTCTCTCACTACTTTAGTGCAGTATATTATTATTTCAAAGGTGCTTATTCACGTCACTATTAAATCCATACCATTCCTAATGCTTCTTCCTCCTCATACATTATCCTTTAAAGATAGCTGTTGAATGTATCAATGTCAAAATTAATGCTGTAGCATGATGAGGACCGGCACTTTTCAGGTTGTAATGCTTTTTTCTACTAAAATTTGAACAGCCCCAATAGCATTTACTTTCATTATTCAGAATGGAGGTATAAAAAGTAGACAAGATACCATATATATATAATTTCTTGGAACCATTCTGCGGTGAAAGAGGTCCAATTATAAAACAACATGTTTAAACTTAAAGCTATAGACAAAAATAAAGCTCACCTTTAGATGCAGAAGTCATCATTCTTCATTAAAGGCTATACTCCACATACCATGGATAAAATCATGCAATAGAATGATAAAAGCTAGAGTGGAACCTAACAATTTGAGGAATTTTTCAATTAAAACCAGCATGACCTTCCTGTACTATATTCCTTAGGAACGTGCCCTCATATTCAATTAATATAACAAACAGAAACACCAGTTTGAATTTCAGAAATAAAACCATTAAGTCTCATTTACCTTGTGCTAGAAATTAATTGACTGCTAGGATTTTATAAAATAATCAATATTATTGACTGAATGAGGTACAATAATGGCTTTCAAACAGGAACTGAATAAATACTTGAAGGGGAAAAGTTAGCAGGGTCTAATTCCAGAAGTATAATAGAAGTATTAGAACAAATATAAACAAATCCCTATTTCAAACATTTTTGGTTGAATATATCACTTTGAAATACTGGCCAACTGGTAAAGACCAAAGTGGAGATTAAAATTACTACAATAGAATTTATGTTTGTAAAAAAAAAGTGAATTTGGTACCTTTGATGCAAAAACTAAATGCCAATAATTTAGAACATTTATACATGTCAAAGCCTATAGATATATGAACACCTGCCAGAAAAATAGGCGAGCAGAGCACTGCTAAAATTCACAGCTGATATTTGTGCAAATGGCAGAAGCCAGCAAACATAGCATGTTGAATATACCTTACTTTGAAGAATGTTTATTCCTAAATCTAAAGGTGAATCGTCTCAATTTTTTTTCATTAATTGCACTCCAAATATCCGCTTACACACAATCACATGTTCCCCTCAAAGGAATGAGAGTCAATTTTGCTTGGTTTCAAAGACAAAATGAAGCTCAGCTCTGCCAAACTGCATGCCTTCCTTCAATCAAAACTAAGCAGTCATGCTTGGTAACCATTAATAAACTATTTCAAATCAGTTTGTAAGGTATCTTGGGAGTATCTCTTGCCTGAAACTAGCTCAGCTATCTGCTACTAAAATAGACTGCAGGAAGTCTTGATCTCCTGACTAAATCTCTGGACATGCCAGCTGATAACAAAACAATAACAAGTGTTTTTTGGACATCAGGGAGTGCAGAGATTTTTTCTCATAGGACAAAAAGGTATGGAGTGATTGTCAAATTTAACAGAAAACTCAGCTGAACATAACATCATGCCCCGAATAATGTGGCATCAAAACTTCCTGAATCAGTAAAAGGAAATCAGGCAAGAAATTTGCATGCGAGAAAGAAATGGCCTACTGTCATTCCAGAGTATTTAAGTTGCTCTATCATTAAGGGGCTGTCCAAGTAATTAACAATCTGTGGTATAAAGTGCTTTATAACTATAACAGCTAGAAGATTTGATCAAAATATTACAAATGCAAGCAACATATGATTAATTAAAAACAAAAGCCTCAGGCTACATTAATCATTAATGAATTGCAGCTTAAAAGACAACCACAATACCAGTTAGTATAACAGACAACCTTTCAGTGGTTGGATTAGGTTTCTCCCTGAATATACATATTCAACATTCAGGAATTGATTGTGTGAGATCCACATTTAGTGCATTCTGTCCATTAAACAGACAGATGATGAAGTCTTGAACTGAATGATCGAACATTTCAAGAAAAATCACAAACAGTGAGATGAACAGTTAGAATTTTCCTAGTCATGAAATTTCCTGAAATCACTTGAAATGTTGATAGAACATGTTTGTTTGTTTTTTAAAACTTGTATCGTGTTCAATTTTTTTCCATGAAAAAAAGGATATTGCAGACCAAGAATTTGTGAGTTAACTGAAGGCATCAAGGACGTGAATGAAATACTTCTTTCAATTGATGCCATATTTGAAGCCAGAAACAAAAACCATTTGGGGCCAGGAGCGGATGTGGGAGATTTTCCCAGGCAAAGGGAGGTGGTTTGCATGTACGTGGGGAGTTAAATCCCTTGAAATCTGTATTCAGTTGAGACACCAAAATTATTCCATCCTTCTTCTGGGTTTCTGCACAGCAAGATTGAAGAGCAGCAGGGAATCCTCTTGCATCGGCACAGTGGTTAGCACTGCTGCTTCACAGCGTCAGGGACCCGGGTTCGATTCCCAGCTTGGATCACTGTCTGTGTAGAGTTGCACATTTCTCCCCGTGTCTGCGTGGGTTTCCTCTGGATCTCCGGTTTCCTCCCACAGTCTGAAAGACGTGCTGGTTAGGTGCATTGACCTAAACAGGCACCGGAGTGTGGTGACTCGGGGAATTTCACAGTAACTTCATTGCAGTGTTAATGTAAGCCTTAACTGTGACTAATAAATAAATAAACTTTATCAGGTAAGCAATTAAGATAATTAAGAAACCAAAGAAGAACTGTTTTAACCCTCAATTCTGGATTTCCTAACCAGGGCTCCTGTTTCTTGACCATCAATAAATGAGGCAAATGCACAGTGGCAACAGCCTCTTCAGTGAAAATGATAAGCTGGGCAGCCTTTGATCAGTGAAATTGAAGCACTCCAGCCATATACAGATGAGAGGTTATTGATTAAAGCTATCACTGCTTTGCAGGTGATTGCCGACTACTTGTAAAGCATTTCATTCATCAGCTACATTTCCGTGCAGCCAGCTTTGAACACAGCTCTGGAGCAGCTCACACAGCCACATCTTTCATTATTAATGAAGGGTAAAAGCAAAAGCAACACCACTGCCATTAGTATCAGGAGCAACTGCAGCAGCAGCACCAGCTGCCTTCTCTTCACCTGCTTGCTCCTTCCTCCACAGGGCAGATGGCATCGACACCAAAGCCATCTGGCATTGACACCACTACAGTAACTGACTTCATTGGGTAGAAGACTGTATGCCAAAGAAACAAATCTGCGTGTTTCCCAAACAGAAACAATGGATGAACAGGATTATCCACTGCTTGCTAAAGTCCAGGTCTGGGACATTCAAGTCATGCGACTCTGACCTATACAAGAAATCCAGATATGATCTATAGAGATCCATCAGAGATGCCAAAAGACAGTATTGGATCAAGCTAGAGTCCCAGGCTAGCCACATGAACTTCCACCGACTATGGCAAGGTCAGCAAGACATGCTCTCCACTCTGGAACCTTCAGATGAACCTCTATCCGAGGTCAGCATCGCAGTCGTCAGAGTAGCCTTCTCAAAAGTCAACCCACAGAAAGCGACTGGCCCGGATGAACACCCAGATCCTGAGCGGACCAGCTGGCGGGGATATTCATAGACATCATTAACTTCTCTTAACACCAATCTGAGGTCCTGCTTCAAGACGACTACCATCATCCCAATACCAAAAAAAGGCCAGGCAGCGTGCCTTAATGACTATCGTCCGGTGGCTCTGACATCCATCATTATCAAGTGCTTTGAAAGGTTAGTCATGGCACGAATCAATTCCGGTCTCCCAGATTGCCTGGATCCACCACAGTTTGCCTACCACTGCAACAGGTCCACAGCAGACACCATCTCCCTCGTCCTACACTCAACTCTAGAACACCTAGACAACAAAGGCAAGTGACTAGTATCCAGTGCCTTCAAAGTGAGTATAATTGACTGAAGACTGGCAATTGTGATGCTAACCTCACGAGATGGATCTTCCACCTGGCACTTTTGGCTGAAGATGGTTTCAAATGCTTCAGCCTTGTCTTTTGCACTGATGTGCTGGGCTCTCCCATCATTGAGGATGGGGATATTTGTGGAGCCTTCTCTTCCAGAGAAGTTTAGTTGTTTATTTGTCCACCATCATTCACCATTGGATGTGGCAGGATTGTAGAGCTTGGATCTGCTCCATTGGTTGTGGGATCTGCCCACTGGGAAAGACATCTTGCTTCAGGAGGCTATAAATGTCAACCATAACCTTTCATGAAAGTCAGAGCCTCCTGCAGCATTGGTGTGCAGACTCCTATTTATTGACTACAGCTCAGCCTTCAACACCATTATTCCTACAAAACTCATCTCCAAACTCCATGGCTTGGGGCTCAGCTCCTCCCTATGCGACTGGATTCTAGGCTTCCTAAGCCATAGACCGCAATCAGTAAGGCTAGGCAACAACACCTCTTCCACGATCATCCTCAACACCGGTGCCCCACAAGGCTGTGTCCTCAGCCCCTTATTATGTTCTTTATACACTTATGACTGTGTGGCCAAATTCCCCTCCAACTCGATTTTCAAGTTTGCTGATGACACGACCGTAGTGGGTCGGATCTGAAACAATGATGAGACAGAGTACAAGAAAGAGAGAATATGGTGAACTGGTGCAACGACAATAATCTCTTCCTCAATGTCAACAAAACGAAGTAGACAGTCATCGATTTCAGGAAGCATAGCAGAGGACATGCCTCTGTCTACATCAATGGGGACGCAGTGGAATTGGTCGAGAGCTTCAAGTTTCTGGGTGTGCAGATCACCAGCAACCTGGTCCCTCCATGCCGACACTATAGTTAGGAAAGCCCACCAACCTACTTTCCCCTGAGGCTCAGGAAATTTGGCATATTTGAACATAAGAACATAAGAAATAGGAGCAGGAGTAGGCCATCTGACCCTTCGAGCCTGCCCCGCCATTCAACAAGATCATGGCTGATCTGAAGCGAATCAGTTCCACTTACTCACCTGCTCCCCATATCCCCTAATTCCCTTATCGATCAGAAAACTATCTACCTGTGATTTAAACATATTCAACGAGGAAGCCTCCACCACTTCAATGGGCAGAGAATTCCAGAGATTCACTACCCTCTGAGAGAAGAAGTTCCCCCTCAACTCTGTTCTGAACCGGCCCCCCCTTATTTTGAGGCTGTGCCCTCTAGTTCTGGTTTCCCTTCTAAGTGGAAAGAATCTCTCCACCTCTACCCTATCCAGCCCCTTCATTATTTGCTACGACTCTCACCAACGTTTACAGATGCACCATAGAAAGCATTCTTTCTGGTTGTATCACAGCTTTGTATGGCTCCTGCTTTGTCCAAGACCACAAGAAACTACAAAGGATCATGAACGAAGCCCAGTCCATCACGCAAACCAGCTTTCCATCCAATGACTCTGTCTACACTTCCCACTGCCTCAGCATAATCAAGGATCCCACTCTGGACATACTCTCTTCCACCTTCTTCCATCGGGAAAAAGATACAAAAGTCTGAGGACATGCATCAACCTACTCAAAAATAGCTTCTTCCCTTTTGCCATCGGACTGGAGTGGACCTACCTTATATTAAGTTGATCTTTCTCTACAACCTAGCGATGACTGTAACACTTAATTCTACATGCTCTCCCTTCCTCCTCTATGTATGCTCTATCTGTACAGTGCGCAAGAAAAAATACTTTTCACTGTGTACTAATACATGTGACAAGAATAAATCAAATCAGATGTTTTTTGGCATTGTTGATTGGGCAATTGTTGTCGGAGGAGGCAAGACACCCCAGCCATCCTTATCTGGTCTGTCCTATATGAGACTCCAGATCCACAGTAATGTGGCTGACTATTAACTTCCCTCAGAAATAGCGCCAAAAGCCACTCAGTTCAAGGGCAATTAGGAATGGACAATAAATGCAGGCCTTGCCTGTAATAGCCACAAAACCAAATTTTTAAAAAAACCTGCACACCAATGCTGCAGGAGGCTCTGACTTTCATGAAAGGTTATGGTTGACATTTATAGCCTCCTGAAGCAAGATGTCTTTCCCAGTGGGCAGATCCCACAACCAATAGAGCAGATCCAAGCTCTACAATCCTGCCACATCCAATGGTGAATGATGGTGGACAAATAAACAACTAAACTTCTCTGGAAGAGAAGGCTCCACAAATATCCCCATCCTCAATGATGGGAGAGCCCAGCACATCAGTGCAAAAGACAAGGCTGAAGCATTTGAAACCATCTTCAGCCAAAAGTGCCAGATGAAGATCCATCTCGTGAGGTTAGCATCACAATTGCCAGTCTTCAGTCAATTATACTCACTTTGAAGGCACTGGATACTAGTCACTTGCCTAGCCAAACTTTTCCAGGAACAGCTATAGCACTGGCATCTACCCGACGACATGGAAAATTATGTAGGTATATCCTGCCCACATAAAATGGGCTAATTACTGCCAGACCAGTCTACTCTTGATCATCAGCAAAGTGATAGAAGGTGTCGTTGACAGTGTTATCAAGCAGCACCTACACAGGTGAGCAATAATCTGTTCACTGACGCTCAATTTGCATTCTGTCTGGGCCATTCAGCTTCTGACCTCATTACAGCCTTGGTTCAAACATGGACAAAAGAGTTAAAAGTGAGGTGAGACTGACTACCCTTGATTCTAACACCTTATTTGGCTGAGTGCAGCATTAAGGAGCCAGAGCAAAACTGAAGTCAATGGGAATCAGAGGGAAAACTTTCTACTGGTTGGAGTCATACTGAGCACAAAGAATGATGTGGTTGTTGGAGGTCAATCATTGCAGCACGGAGACATTGCTGCAAGAGTTCCTCAGTGTAGTGTCTTTGGCCCAACCATCTTCAGCAGCTTCAGTGACTTTCCCTGCATCATAAGGTCAGAAGTGGGAATGTGCGTTGATGATTGCACAACGTTCAGCATCATTCGTCACTCCTCAGATACTGAAGCATGCCTTGCCCAAATGCAGCAAGACCTGGGCTGATAGGTGGTAAATAATATTTGTGCCAGATAACGACCATCTCCCACAAGAGAGAATTGAACCATGTTCCCTTGACATTCAATAGCATCACCGTCACTGAATCCCCCACTATCAACAATCAACAACACCAAAAACCAAATTTATGTTTGAGAGACTTGCTGTATGCCTTGAAATTCAATGACATTACCATCGCTGAATATCCTTGTATGAACATCCTGAGGGTTTACCATTGACCAGAAATTGAAATGCACTAGCCATATAAATACTGTGGCTACAAGAGCAGGTCAGAGGCTGGGAATTCTGTGGCAAGTAATTCACCACCTGACTCCCCAGAGCCTGTCCAACATCAGCATGGCACAAGTAAGGAGCATGATGGAATCGTCTTCACATGCCTCGATGGCTGCAGCTTCAACAACATTCAAGAAGTTTGACACCATGCAGGACAAAGCAGCCCACTTGATTGGCACCTCATCCACCACCTTAAACATTTATTCTCTCCAGTACCGAATGAGTGTGACAACAGTTGGTACCATCTACAAGATTCACTGCAATAACTCACCAAGGCTCCTTCGACAGGACTTTCCAAACCCACATCATCTACCATTAGAACAGGCTTGCCAAAGGCTCCTGGATGTGGCCCCTGGAGATAATGTTCAAAATGCCACTAAGTGCAGTTGAAAATTCTGAAAGAAATTGTTCAACTGGCCAAGTTGTTCTTCCAACAGCACCTTCCAAACCTGCGAACTCTACAACCCAGGACAAGGGCATCATATGCATGGAAACAGCACCATCTGTAAGCTCCCTTCCAAGCCACACACCAACCTGACTTGGAACTAGATTGTCGTTCCTTCACTGCTGCGGAGTCAAAATTCTGGAACTTCCTCCTTAACAGTGCAGTGGCTATTCCAACAATGCATGGATTGTAGCTCACCACCACCTTCTCAAGGGCAATTAGGGATGGGAAACAAAAATGCTGGTCTAGCCAGTGATGCCCACATCCCATGGAAAAATCAATAAAAGAATGTTGGGCATGCACTGCTAGTGGCCAATAAAATCTGTCATTGGGAAGCCACCCTCCACAAATCCACCCCCCCCCCTCCCCCCACCACCACCATCTCTAGCCCTCGCCAAGTTATGTGTTCTCTTCAGAGAAAGCAGTGAGGTACGATTGGTCACAATGGCTTATGTGGAAATGAGGGTGGAGGGGGACTGAGAGGCATGCGTGCAAATGCATGAATTTAAGTGATAGCTCTTCAGATGTGGATGCGAGATGCCTGCAGAAAGAGGAAATAGGCGGAACCACAAGATGTATTGTTCTGAGAGGTGTGCAAAATAATATTTCAATTTCAAATGTGGTCTCACCAAGGTCCTGTACAGTTGCAGCATAATCCCACGGCTCTTACAATGCTGTGGTGATTGTGAGTTTGACAACAAAGATTGTAATAAAATAATTTGCGACCCCATCTTTTATGGAGATTGAAAGTGGGAACAAAATACTTGCAATTAAGTCTTCTTTACAAAGCTTATTCTTCCTTGATTCTTACAAGACTTAATCTTTACAAAGCTTATTCTTCCTTGATTCTTACAAGACTTAATATGGATTCTGCCAGAGCTGCTGAGATTTTCCAGCATTTTCTCTTTGGTTTTAGATTCCAGCTTCTGCAGCAATTTGCTTTTATTTAATAAGGAAAGATCAAGTTAGTTAAGTGAAATAGGCAAGAAACAACTTAAAGTGTCAGGTATCCTTCTATTTTAGTTCAATAACTGTAACATACCTGTGATGTGTGCGCATGATAATGATATTGCACCAAAAGCTTTTTATAACTTGATTGGCTTTTGAAATGCTATTTTCATGTGAAACATTATCGGCCGGAATTTTTCAGCCGTTCACACCAGCGGGATTCTCTGGTCCCACTTCAGTTAATGGAGATTTGGCCGAGTGCCAAATTCTCCATCCTTGTTTGCAGTGGTGTCGAGCATGAACAGTCAGAAAATTCCAGCCATAGTCTTTCTAAACAATTACAGGCCTATTTAGACAGTAATGCAGTACTTGGCTAGGTCTATGTACTAGCTCCAGAAGCATCAGGGCCAAGAGTCGAATTGTGAAACTATCTGTTTGATTGCCTTGTTACATATTAAATATAATTTTGGGAGGAAAACTTATTTCGTGCGGTCCCCAGCTTATGGAAATACAAGCAACAGGCTATTTCATTCAGATATGCATGTACATCAGTACCATTTTCAACAGGAGCATAAAAAGCAATGCATAAAGTTTAAATATAATAAGTTCTGCAGTTATTGAGATGCAAATCATCTATTCACAAATAGGCAATCAAAACTATATATAATTTACTGCAAAGCTGCATACAGAAAATATGAGTCCCTTTGGACAAATACTTAAAAAGAAAATATAAGAAAGGACATGCTAAACATTCAAGTGCAGGAGTTCCTCAGGGTTAAACATTTACTAACTTGTGGCTCATGCAAATGTTAATTATGCTTCAGTTATATGATCATTTAATGAAGTTGATTCTTTTCTGCATTTTTGAACATCGTAAAGGGCTGTTAAAACTACTTTTAAAATGTTTTTGAAGCATTAAAAAAATTATTTCATGGGACGTTGGCGTTGCTACAATACCAACATTTGTTGCCATCCCTGACTATCATTAAGAGTCAAGCACATTGCTTTGGGGCTGGAGTCACATGTAAGGATGGGAGATTTCCTTCCCTAAAGGACATTAGCGAACCAGATGGATCTTTACAACAATGATACCTTCATGGCACCATTACTGATGAGACTAATTTCAACTCCAGAATTTTTCTGTTTTTTAATTAATTTAATTTAAATTCCACCAGCAAACTTGGTGAGATTTCAACTCATGTCCCCAGGGAATTAGCTTGGGCCTCTCGATTACTAGTCTAGTGATGTTAACATGACTCACCAACTTTCCACTCTGGAAAATACTTCGGAAAATTAATTTGGAAAAGCATTCATGCTTTTAAGCAAATCTTTGTTAATGTAATTATTTCACAATTTTACTTCCATTCTACTTTGCTCAATTTCTTCATGTTTGACTACCTTTTGTTTGGCTGGTTATACAAACATATTCCTGGTTACCTCTTTGAATTTGTGAGCAATCTTGCTGGCGTCCACCTCTGTAGGAGAAAGCATATCATCGGTTTCAGGCAGGTCAAACACTTCAATCGCCATTTCGCCACCAGTGAGAACTGAGCCCATTTCGTCATCTTCCTCATCAGTGGCATATTCTCCTGTCTTAACATCAAATTATATTTTTGCAAACATGAATACTAAAGTTGTACATAAATAAAATACTTAAAAGACAGCCTGAGGATGACAACAAAGTACACATTTGTTTAGCTGTCTAGGTGGGTGTGCAATGATTATAGTTTTTTTCTAAGTGTACTGCAATTAATTGCAATCTGAAATTTTGCATTTTATTTTAAAACATTTAAGTAGCATTTAAAAAATAAATAAATGAAGAATAGTACTACAAAAATTACAAATAAAACACAACTCTGGCAGATTGCATTGCAAAAGATGGTATTAAATAACCATTGCACCCTTTTTCCAGTTGTCATTTTTTTTTATTCGTTCATGGGATGTGGGCATCACTGGCTGGTCCAGCATTGATTGCCCATCCCTGAGGGCACTTAAGAGTCAACCACATTACCTTGGGTCTGGAGTCACATGCAGACAAGTCCCTAAAGGACACTAGTGAACCGAATGGGTTTTTAAGATAACTGACAATGGTCTCATGGTCATCATTAGACTTTTAAATCTAAATTTTTCTACTGAATTCAAATTTCACCATCTGCCATGGGTGGTGGGATTCAAACCCAGGACCCAGAGTATTACCCTTGGTCTGTGGATTACTTGTCCAGTGACAATATTACGGCAACACTTCCTCCCCATGAATGGTTATTATAACAACGGAAACGTATTTGTACACAAAATAAACACTCCCAACTGTTAAATTAACAAAAGCTTTAACCACAGACTATTACCTGAGTATTTAGATTCAAATTTAAATAATTTCATTCATAACCAAATTCAAAGCAGTGAACTTGGAAATTAACATAATAATTGCAACTATCAAGGCCTGATAAGAATACAGCATACCCATATATTTGAGTGAGCTCAAACCTATGCTCAGCATGCCTATTGGAAGTGCAGCCCAGAACTTCTGAGCTCCAGCAGATCATACACAGGAGGTTCCCCACAAGATGCACTGGGGAACCGCTGCCACCACCCACATCCCTCCACCGCCACCCCAGCCAGAAATCCGCACTCAAAGACTGCAAGACAATTGCACAGGAAGTTCAAATTTTCAATGGGCAATTACCCTGCACAGGGAACCATCCAAAACTTGATTTAAATCAGAGATTTTGGATGGTTTGGACGCTTTTAGCAGAGCTTCACTGCACCTGATGCTGCTGATCTAGAATGTTGCCATGCTTTTCTCACCTTGCCCGAATTGTGCAACTCCATTCTAGGGTAGGGAAGATGGAGCAGAGTGGCAATCTGACTGTGATTGCCACTCCTCCAAAGTTCTGATCCTATTGGTTAAGTCCAACCTGCTAGATTTCTAAAAATACTAAATTTAAAAATTTAATTTATACTGGAAAAGTTATGAACATTTCCTTTCTTTTTTGCACATTGTATGACGTTTACTTAAGTAATTGGAGCACACATTTTCTTCTGCAATCCATTAATTTAAAATGCATTTTATCTTTTTAAATAAGAACCTATAAGTTTACTTGCTATGACACGATTTAGTTTCTCTTAAAGATCTGTCAGAAAAATACAATTCCTTCACCTAGATTATTCCTTTTTATCCCTCACAAGGAATATGTAGTCTCAAGGAAAGAATAATTTGAGTAAAGTAATTCCCTGTTGTACCATGTGGCCATTCTACAAATATAGATGAGAACTTAATTGAAATTGAAAAATATGGTCCTATATATCCTATATAAATGCATGCAACGTACATTTAAAAATGATAGTCATACCTCCACTGCCTTAGCCAGCTGCCCAAGCTCCAAGGCTTATCTACCAGTAAGTAGTACTGGAAAAACATTTAAGTAGATGTAGCCTTTCCTTTCTCCAGAGCATGAACACGACCAATAAATAATCAATAGCACTTGTGATGGGTTTTCACAGGATTTGCTCAGGATGGACAAGTCTTTACTTTTAAAGCAATACAGCAAAGTATAAGGTTACCTTACAATATACAAGAGTGGCCAATTATTATCTGACAGTACTGGACATATATGTTGCAACTGGCAATTTTTTCAATCATATTTCCTAAATCATATTTGTAAACAATAGATAGAAGATGGTCTTTCACATGTATCTATCTGTAGCTAAGGTTCTATGAGCATTAACTCCACAACTTTAAAACAATCTTCGATGATATTTATTTTCAATCATGAGCCTCCCATGCGTTGGTGCACAATTGTTGTTTGCATTTTGAGACATACAAATCACTTTCCGGTTCTAGCTCCCCACATGTTGTGTGGTATTGTAGATGGCGTCTCAAAGTATGTTTCGTTTGGCATCTGCACCCTGTTTGGGAATGCCAGAGAGCGCTTGTTCAATCTGGTCAAAGAGCCATTGTTTTTTATGAAGGAAGGCAGTATGGCTGATCTTGATACAAGAATAGTATTTTTGCTTTGATTGGAAAGCTTTAAGGGTTGAATACTAACCCATGTACACTCCAGGGAGTGACCTGTATCACAATCAGCCCTGTGGTAGCTGAGTGGGTTGAGAATGTTGTTCTGAGTAACATCTGATACTTATGTCCCGAACCTTGATGTCACCTGAACACCTTATGACATAGTTTGTTCTGACAGAAGATTTTAGTTACACAAAGTTCAGGGTAGCATCAAAGCTCAAGTAATTTCTGTCTATTCTCATTTATCTTTCCCAGGCCATGATGTCGGAGGCATGAGGCCATGCCTCTTGGTCCACACCCACTCTTGCAAAATCCTTCAGTAGGTAAAGATATTCTGATTTGAGGATTCTGCTGATGGCAGTGTCAATTGCTACTGTAGTCGAGCATAGGATTTGACCATGAATATTCATGAGGTTAATTGGATATTCATGAGCTTGAGTTGAGGGGCAAATGGAGAGACCAAGTTCTGAACCATTCGTGGAGAGTTCTGTCACTAGAGTTAAGGAGTTCCCTACAGCAAAACCTACATCCTGCTCATGTATTTCCTCTGAACTCTTCCTCTGCAGCACTGTCTATTAGGCCTATTTCCACTATTTAAATATTGATGGAATGGACCTTGGGGTTTTCCCTGAAAAGAGTCTGTGCAGGCACTTACAAAGTGCAGCACCTCTAAATAACAGTCACCATATTCTGTAGAAAAAATAGACAGTTTGCCAATTATGGTCTGTCATGTGAAGTTATTGCTCCAGAGGTTTTCAAATTGCATTTAATTGGTTTACTTTATAGAGAATTCACATCATAGCCACTACTCCCATATTTTTGAGACTGTTGGGTCTTGGTTCTGCTGATGTCATTTACTGCTCCTCTAGACCCATCTTTAGCCTTTTTACTTGTCCTGATACCAGCCCCTTTTGCTTTGCACCACCATTCTTTTTGCCATTTAATCACCCGTCTTTCATCCCATCACAGAACTTCACTTTTGCTCTTTCCTCCCCTCCTTCTACTCTGTTCTCACCATACCTTTGTACTTGTTTAAAAGGTGTTACATCACTAAGTTGTTCCTGTTCAAAGAATCATTGACCTGAAATGTTGGGGACGATTCTCCAGCCCTGTTAGCCCCAGGCATAAATCCTGGTGGGCCAATGAATTTGGCCTGAAACAGGCTCTGCACCAAATGTGAAACAGTTTTCGATGCTCTCTGCCCATACCACCTGGTGTGATCAGGATCGCGCCCAGAAAGGATGAGGGTGAGAACCTGATCCTGATCATTTATTGGAGGTTTAGGTCAGGGGTCTCCTCCAGGATGGTGGTCATGTGGCTAGTCTTCTTTCTGTAGGGGTAGGATCTAAATACATATTAAGACTCATAATAAAATTGTATTAGGGACCAGTATTCTTTTATTTAAAGTGGACAAAGTTTAAAATCTCATGTCTTTACTTAGACAATATTTGGAACATGATGCCACAGTTTTAAACATACAAAATTAAACTTCACTATACAAAGTCAGAAAAGTAAAACAATTTACAATATCTATCTCCGACTCAAAGTCAGAATTAACATTTAATTAACAAGACAAACTGTAGTCAAACACACTGCAATGCACAATAAATGACAGATGCAACCAAGATAAATCCTATGGATTTCTCAGCAATCCACCTGAATGTCACGGTCCACTGAGTTACACAACTTTCCTACAGCTGTCTCCCACATGGGGATTTCAAGTCTTCACTTTCAAACATCTAGCCTCAGAATTCCCCCCCAAAGGTTGCTCCAACTCAGGACTGCCTGGATGATTGCTCAGCTCCTGATGGTTTAATCTTTTCTCATAAGACTATGTTCTATTCCCAAGACTGCACTCCAGCACTGACCCATGGTCACAAATCCAGATCCGCAGCAATACTGAGCAAAAAAAAATATTTACCCTGCACAGCATGGAGTCACAGACATTCCATTCTCTTTTCAGCTCTCGAGCCCTCATTACTTGAAGACAGCCAACAGCAATGCTTCTGCTTCCTCGGTGCCTTTACTTCAGCCTCCTAATACCCAATGGTTTGACTCCCTCGCAGGGTTCTCCCTCGCTGTCCCAAGACTCACCTTGTTAAGGCGCCACACTGAGTCCCATGATTATTGTTTTAACGCCATGCAGGCGCATTGCCCGATTCCTGCAGCTATCAACAGAAAGCCAAAAGCAGAGCATGTGCAGCCTGTCACCCTGTTGTGGTTCATGCATGCCTCAGAACTCTTGGACCTGTCGAGAAATGGAGTTCTCAGCCTCTGCCCAGAATAAGTTAAATTCACATTTCTTAATTAATATAAATAAATCCTTTATAAAAACATGCAATCTTGTATTCTTAACCCTACATCAAATACGGCTAAGCCTTTAATAGCCTCTGAGCTCTCAAACTATGAACTTCCAACCATGTTGTTAGGATAATTGTAAGGTGTTGAAAGTAGACAACCATTGACAATGATATATTGATAGCCACTAGGACAATGTCTACTAATTCCTGTTGCAATAATGGAAATGGGTATTATTTCAACTCCCTGACAAAGGCAGGCTGTTTTCTTTTATTTTTGAAAGGGTTGGGGATTTAACCGTGACAGCTTGATGGTTCTACACTATCCACCCTTCTAGAGCAATTACATCTCCTCCATAAATTTGCAACATCCACACCACAAAACTTGCTACAGCAAAAATAGAGTCTGTTGGAACTCTGCAGAATTCAAATGGCCCGCCTTGAGTCTGGGTTTCCCTCATGTGTGAATCATGCCCTGTCTCCTTTCCGCTACTGATGAAAATACAGGCAGGACATCATGATCAGGGTCATTTTTAAAGATCTGTGAAGTCTCTACAGCTCTGCAAATATTCAGTTCTCCCCACCCCACACCAGGAGAGAAACTGGCGGCATTGAATCGGCTTGGCATTTCAATGCTGATCTGAAGGCAGAGGGCGATGATTGAGGACACAAGGCATGGACATTTATTCATTTAAAGTTTGTTGCTCTGGAAGTTGGCCCCCGCATCCTGTTTACATATTTACTGTTTATTACTTATCTCTGCTGTCAGTTTCTACCCCCAAAAATCAAAATTAATCTATATAATTCCTGTCTTAACTGACAAGGGGGAACTGGGAGAAATACGATGAGTAACTTTTGAATAAATAACGAACTGAGGCTTTTGATGTGATTGTAGAGATTATAATTTGGTTCCAAATATTTTGCGCTTTGATTCCTGAAAAAGGTATATGAAAAGTGTGTTATTCAGGGCAAAAGTCATAGGACTGACTTTTACACAAGCATATAACATCCTGGGCAGGATTTTCCAGCCTCGCTCCGATTTCCGTGGCGGGCAGGGCAGTAAAATTCACCCCTATATTTCCCACCTATTCTGCTTCAAATATACAGAGTTGCTTACTGTGGGTTAGTGGAGTTACTTAGTAATACTTAAGCAATCACATCAAAAACTGCTATACATTTTTGCCTGATCTCAATCATTAGTAATAGTGTCTGTAACTCAAGGGAGGCTCAGATATATCAAAAGATTATTTTTTAGTTTGATGAGTAGCCAATTCCCAATGTCAAGCTAAACTTCTATGAAAGACAATTTCCAAACACGCTAGGCAAGTCAACAAATACTTTTTAAAAATAAGTTTGTAAAAAATAGCTTGTGTCATAGATAAGCTTTAGCTGTTTAATTGTTAACACATTGAAAGTCATAATTTTGTAAATTTTTGTATACTTTTGGACCAATTTTTTTTTCAAATCTTTTTAAATTTTGCCAGAATAAAAACATCCTCTGTAATAATGTATATTAATCAGTGCCTTAGGATATTTTCATACATTAAATGTGTGATGCAATATATAACAACAAAATGTATTAATCTTATATACAAGCTGGTGACACCCAGCTGTACCTCTACACCATCTCATGACCTGTTTACATTCTCTGTCAGACTATTCCAATGCTCTCCTGGTCATCAACCCACCTTGTACCCTCCATAAACATGATCTCATACAAAATTCTGCTGTCTGTAAAATGCCATTCTCCCTGTGCTTGAAAATATACACTGGCTCCCAGTCTGGCAGCAATTTAGCTTAAGAATTCTCATCCTCATTTTCACAGCCATGCTCTTCACCATCTCTTTAAATTCCTACAACTCTTTTCCACCCATTCCTCAGATCTCTGGACTTCTCCAATTCTTGCCTCTTGTGCATCCTCAATTTTAATCACTCCAACGTTAGTTCTGCATTTTCAGCTGCCACGTCACCAGGTAGTGCTATAAATTCAAATTGTTCCCATTAAAACCCAAGATAATGTGATTGTGTGACGAGAAAATACCTTTTTTAAGCTGACAAATCTAATGAATTGTCTGTAGCCTGCTGTTACTGAACCCTTAGTACTTGAATACAAGCGCAAAATACAGACATAGCTAAGAATTCGTTCTCTCAAACCCTGATTGTTCAATTATTAACTTCAGAAGCACACCCATGTTGCTGCACAGCTTATGCTTTTCTTCATTATATAGGTTGTCAATCTGTACTGCACTATCAGTATTTTTGGTCTATGAGTGGACATCAACTGACAGGTTAGGGGGTGGAAAGAAGGATAGCTCATGCAAGGGAGAGAACATGACGGAGCAAACAAAATGTGGACGTACTGCAAATCCAAACACAGAATAAAAGTAATGAATTAAGTTACGACTTCATCTATTCTCTCCCCAAACAAGTTAACTTCTGGAAACCTCCGTTATCTGCAGAACGGAAGGGACACTGCCACACTCTGCGTGGATAATACAAATAGCCAGGAAATCAGAAGTCTCTCAATTACAGCTGATTTGGAATGTTTTGCATTTCCTCACCTGTCAGCCTCTTCTGAATAACCTTCCTTTTGTTTTATTTTTGCCTGCAAGTTAATCTGCTCTGGTAGTTTAAGTTTCCCAACAGTACTCATGAGCAAAATGAATGCTTTATATTCATCATACCAGCAAATAGTTTATTTAAACAGGTAGGTTCTCTAATGATTTAAAAATTGTCACCTCTGCTAAGATCAGTGCTGTGGAGACGGCAGTCAAAAATCATTGGAGGTACTCCTCTTACTATTGACATCTGCAGTTGGAGGAAAAGGGGGATGATGATTTTTCATCAGATCTCCGGTTTGGTGCGGGTCTGGTAACTAAGGCCATGGTAGGTGCATGGATGAGCTTCAGTTGGCAAATCATTTAATCCAGGAATTGCACGTTTATATATGGGAACAGAAAACTAATGTGATTGGTGAAAATGAAAATATTAGTAGCTCCGACTTCTGGTGAATAATGAAAATGTGAATAATAAAACTGTGAATGATGAAAATGTGAATAATTAAGGCTCCACTGCACTTAATGCAAAAATATCTTTTAAATTATTTACTAAACCGTGTTGAAATTTTGAAGTAATCTTTTGAAGGATAAGGATTATTTTTAATCATAGTTTTGGGCATATTTGCATTCCAAAACAAAATTTTGGACACATACCAGTAAGAATTAAATATACAAAACATGCATTAACATTACTTAAAGCGCATCTTTTTTTTTAATATACTTTTCCAATTCAATCAAATCAAATCCAATTCAGAGTCTCAACAAGTTGAGACATTTCAGATCCAGGCTGACAAGACAGGACGGGAGACCAAAACCACCCTGTCCTGGGCCTGATCTACAGGAGTCAAGCTGATTGGAGAAGGGGGAGGATCCTCCTCCAAGACTTGAGCTCATTTGCATCTTAGCCAAAAGGCCAAGATGCCACTTTTAAAAATTGCTTCATATGAAACACATGAAGCCCCAGTGCAACCCAATGGCCTCAACCAAGTGCAGGCGATCCATACTACACTTGATCTTAGCCAAAAGGCCGAGAAGCAATCAGTTACTACACTTGATCTTAGCCAAAAGGCCGAGAACATTACTTAAAGCGCATCTGATACAAACAGTACCAGCTTGAGGGACAAACAAATGGGCAATTACCGAGACCCTCAGGCCAAGCTAGTTTAACTGCACCTATCATCTTGAAGTGACTGAACACAGTGCATAATATGATCATTTTATGAGAACTGTTTATATAAAATGCGATCATCATCTTTTAACAGGTACATAACTTTTTATAAATAAACTTTAACTTTACTATAATAATTTGGGCTAGTGACCTTCTTATTGGTAATTGGGTTTTGCATGTCCATATTTCGTTGGTAGGGGGATAATGTTGCTCCCATGCATTCTTTGCAAAGCTTGACAAGCATGCAATGTTGCTTTGGGAGGCAACAACTGCTGTTTTTGATCTATGAAAATTCCAGTACTGTGTAGGTTACAACTATAAAATCGCTACCTAATCTTCACGTTAGTTCTTCTGTTGACACAGTGTTGGCAGTGAGTCATACTGTAGTATACTGAAATGCTTGTAGCTCATCGGTACTCAATCACAACACATTTTACAGGAAAATACCAAACTCTTTTAACCACTTTTAAAGTTCATTTATTCGTGTCACAAGTAGGCTTACATTAACACTGCAATGCAGGAAAGTGCAACTGAACTCAAAGCCAATGTCTGAATCAAAGAAACACTCCGATCAGTAGTGGTGGAACTTTAGAATTTTCTGCTTCTTGTTATTCTACAAAGTGGGTGGCACGTGGTTATTTTGAAGGGTGGTTTCAATGTGTGGAATCACCTCTAATTTATTCTGAAAAAGCATGAACATTCATTGGCACTTGCAGAGCATGGACATATGGCAGAAATTGAAAGGCAAGACCAATGGCAATAAAACAATCCACAATGTTAACATGGAATTATTTGCAACTGAAAATAAATACGGGAGGATTGTTCAAACAGGACTTGATTTGTCATTTGGCAAAACAGACCTGGCATTGCGGAACTAAATGTCATAATGGAAACACCATTGGTCAAATTGAACAAAGTTTGACCCCATATTAAGTGAACACTTGGTGATTTGTAAAATGAGAAACAGCTCATTATCTTTGCAAAGTTATTTAAAATAAACTGATCATCTGAATGTCTTGTTGTATGGTATGATGTTTGATTGCAAATCAATTATATGATCAAGCTACCACATCGTCCTAACATAGCTGGCTCCTGAGTAAACAATTTCTCAGCTGGAACTCTTCTACAGTTTGTTTGCAACATCAAAGAAATGGGGATGGCCATAAAGGTGAAAACCTTAAGTGAAAGTTGCAAAACTTGGCTTTAAAAATTGGTGACATCTTGCTGCTGTTCAACTATATTTACAATAGAAATCTCCATTATGCCTGTAACTGTGGTATCAAGGGAAAAAAGCTTTACATGTTTCAAGTAAATCAAGAACTATGTGCATTCAACAATTTCATAAGTCTGAAGGTCTGTCTGAGATATCCATTGAGAAAGATTTTTTTTTCGCAAGTTGGACTTCTTTTAAATAACTTACAATCTTCCAAGAGAGAAGCATCAATTTCCAATGATCTGGGTTGAGTCATGTTTCCATTGCTAAAATAAATTTCTTAGTAATTTGTTTATTTCAAATGTGAAAGTCCTTTTGCAAGAAAATTAGTAATGGAAGTAACCTATTGGCAGGAAGAAGGCAGGGGTGGGTTGCAGAGAATGATCCATGCTTTAGGCCCTGCTCGCAATGCGGGTTCAATGCGGCGCTAGATGCAAAATACGGTTGGAATTCTTAAGAATTTAAGAGGGAGTTCAAAATATCGAAGGAAGAATGCCATAAGATTACAAGTATTAACCGTCAGGCTGCACTGATAAGACAAACTTCTCCCTCTCTTTAACTCTAAAGAGTCATACGGATTTGAAATTTTAACTATGTTTCTCTTTCCACAGATGCTGCAAGACTTGCTGAGTTTTCCTAACATTTTTCTGTTTTAATCTCTAACCAAGGGCAATATTTTCTCGCTGCGCTCGCCCCAAAACCAGAAAATCCTGCCCAAGGATCTTTGTATGGTCCACCTCCCATGATTACCATGGCGGGCGGGAAGGGAAAATTTTCCCCAAAGACTGAGTAGGCCATCTGCTCTGAAACAACAAAACAAATCACAACTATTAAGAAATAAGCTAAAATAGGCCTGTGTATGTCACTAAAACAGGTCTCACGATGAAGAAACTAAAATTCAGCTGCGAATTGGGGGGGGGGGGGGGGGGGGGGGGGGGAGAGTAATTTCCTTACGTAAGCACCTTTTCAAGCATGCTACAAAGAATTTTGTCAACTGACCAGTTAAGCAGTGCAGCATTCTCTGCCTCTGGAGAATTGACATAAGTATGCATGGCACTGCTTTATCCAATTTAAAATTTGTAATATTTTTCTAATTACATTTTTAAGATACACTCTACATAAGACAACATTTTAAATCTATAACATTATGCATTTTGCATATCAAGGAGCAAGAAAATTGCGTAACAAAATGAAGCTAATGTTTTTTAGCATCAAGTATGGTTCTACAGTGCATAGCAAAATGTTATAACCTGTGATAAGTTATACATTTTCCGATGGCTAAATTATTGATCTTCTCTTTCACTACTCTGCAACATTTAGAAAAACCCTCTGATGCTCAAGGATGTCAGTGAAAATATTTAATGTAGATTCTGACTAACTCTTAAATTTTCCACTGAACTTCTCAATAATTTCTTTTTCTGTCAAAAGGCAAACAGTTTAGACCCTAATCAGGAAGGCATACAAAACAGCAAAGCTTTGGTGGCTGAATTCAAAGCCATCTCATTGGTCACTTCAAACTGCAACCCATTCAACAATTCATAAAAAAATACAGCTGTCTCAGAAATCTAGTAGACTTGTATCTTTAAAATCGATGCTGCATTTCGTGGCAGCCATGCCTTCTCTGAAGATATATAAGGAAGCTCTGATCTCAATCAATGTCATGCATTAGATCAATTATTTTTCTTTAAAATTTGGAATGAGTATTCCTTGATCTCTTTTGTGGATTGGAGAGCAATCTCAGTTCATTCATCTAACCAAACGTTAACTGTTTCTCTCTCCACAGATGTTCCATGACCTGCTGAGCATTCCCAGCCTTTTCCGTTTATATAATCAATGATTTTGCTGCTGCCTAGTTTTTCATCAAAGGAGTGAAAAATCTTTCCTTGCAAGTATTGCTTCACCAGAGAGTGAATCTGAGCCACTAACTATAGGATTAAAAGTTCAGTTAGTTGATCTTCATTCTCATCAACAATCAATAGAAACAATGGTAAAACTTGAGCAAAAAACAGTATTTTAAAGAATAGTATTAGTTCTGACTAGTAACAAAAACTGTTCTCATAACTCAAATATTACCATATTAAATACTTAGTTGAATAGAAAAAAAGTTCTTTATAAAAATTATTCATGGCCAATAGGCAAAAACAAAATCAATACTATCTTATTTCAGCAGCATTAATGTAAGTGATGCAGACAAACAGAGCAATAACATTGAAAGTTGTAACGTAATGGCACTGTTTATGGAAGCATAACAGGGAAGTCACATGGTCTTAGCTGGGGAAATCAGAGGTAAGTCCTCCTTCAGTTTCCTCATTTGCATGTTGCCTTTATCCATGGTAAGCAGAGAACTAAACAAATATTTTAAATAAAACAAGTTTCACAGTTCCACAGCTTCAATTGCAAATACCAATAGCTTTGCCTTTATAAATATTGGAATATTAGTATCAGGTTTTTCTACTTTAAACATCTATGTTGAAAGAGAGCAGCCAAAATGATGACTTGTCTTAAAGACACGAGTACCTACCATGAAGGATACTCTGCAAGAAAAGAGAAGTTATATATTGAACACAACTGAAGAAATAATAATTCACAACAGTTTTAACAGGTAGCCCCTAGATACAGAGTTCCAAGCCAACAATGAAATGTTAGATTGCATTACAAAAACTATGTGCTGGTAAGTAGTAGTTAGGTTGGCAAACAACACAGATACACAAAATTAGATTTCCTGCAAAATAACAAACCTTCTGAAAGGAACAATTGCTGTTATTGTTGCGATTCCTTCTGGTTCCACGAAAATCATGCTCAGTGTTCTACAAAATGGTTGACAACAGATAATAGAAGAATTTCAGCTCCATTAAACTTTCATAATCTAGCCTAATATGGTAGTGAGTAATTCATCTTCTGACCCCCCAAAGCCTGTCCACCTTATGCAAGGCTCAAGTCAGGAGTATAATGGAATTTACTTGCCTGAATGAGTGCAACTCCATCCGCACTCAAGCTTGACACGATTCAGGACAAAGCAGCCTGCTTGATTGCTACCCCTTCCACAACCATTCAATCCCTCCGACACCAACAAACAGTGGCAACCATGTGTATCATCTACTAGATGCATTGCAGGATCTCACAAAGGTTCCTTAGGCAACACATTCTAGCCCACGACCACTGCCACTTAGAAGGACAAGGGCAGCAGATACCTGGGAACACCGTCACCTGAAGGTTTCCTCCAAGTCACTCACCATCCTGACTTGGAAATATATTGCCGCTCCTTCAATGTTGCTGAGTAAAAATTCTGAAATGTCCTCCCTAACTGAATTGCGGGTGCACCTACACCTTTAGGACAACAGCTAGCCATGATCTTCTCAATGGTAATTAGGGATCAGCACCAAATGGTGTCACAACCTGAAATATTAACTCTGATACTCTCTCCACAGATTCTGCCAATCCTGCTGAGTATTTCTAGCATTTTTGGTTTTTATGTCAGATTTCCAGCACTACATAGTTTGCTTTTGGAAAAAAAAATTGGAATTGCAATGTGTATTTTTTATAACGCACCAGTTGCTACATTTCAATGGCAACTTCTTCAGTAAGGGCATCTTAAACATTAGCTGTTACTGAATTTCAGGAAGGAGGCTACTGTAATGCATGTTGCAGAAATGGCCTCCTGCTGCTAGTCCTTCTCCTCTCTCTTGCTCCACCCTCATATAGCATCTTGTCCTGCTCTGTGTTACCTCTGCTAGGTACCCAATTAGTTCACCCATCTGTGGAAGCAATTAGTTGTACTGAGCTTCGAATTCAGGAGAAAAGTACCACTCCCTTTATCCATAGAATGCCTACAGTACAAAATCCCTATAAAACTTTAAAAAAAAACTAAGCTCTTAAATTATGTAGAATAATAATAGCCAGAGGAAATAAACCAGCAATTAGCCTCTAAGTACTTAAAGATCCGATTAAAAGTAGTGCTAATGGGGATGTCTTCATGCTGCTTAACATCTTGTTCAGCTATACAAGATTAAAAGGCAGCATATGTTGGAATGTAAAGGCCCAAATGGCTGTGCTGGCAGCAAACCAGCATTTCATGTCGATTGGCATCGTGATCTGCCTGCTCTGCATGCTGCTGGTGGTAAAATTGAGATTTTACAGTGGGTACAAGACACCTTTCTGCCCAAAGGAGAGAGCACTCTAGAATTAGTAACTTTAAATGAACTGAAACAAGAAAGAAAATTAAGTGTGGGAGAACATACTGAGTAACGATCATACAATAATATATTTTGAGAGATATGCTACAAATGTTAGACTCATTCAAAAAAGGCAAAAGATAAGTCCAGCAGCAATTAGAAATTATAATTCAGTACAAAATAAAGTCACTTGGGTGAATAAGGGTTACTTAAGGAAAGCCAGAATGGATTTGTTAAGGGCAAATAGTATTCAAATAGCCTGTACAGAGTGTTGATGAGGGCGTTACTGTCGATGTGATATGCATGAACTTCCAAAAGATATTCGCTTATGTGCTATACAACAGACTTGTGAACAAAGTTATAACTCATAGAATAAAAAGGATTATTGTAACATGGATACAGAATTGTCTGAGTGATAGGAAACAGAGAGTGGTTGATGATGGGTGGTTAATGAATGTTTTCCGGACTGGATGAAGGTTTGTAGTGAAATTCCTCAGGGTTCCATGTTAGGACCTGTTGTGTATTTTTGTATGGGCGGCTTCTGAAATTTGAGAGTCAGGTTTCAGACTTCAAAATTTGTGAACGATATGAAACTTGGAAACAATGTTGCAAGAGGAAGAATCTTAATAGGTTAGTATGATTTTAAAACCATTAGACATTGAGGCACTGATAGAACTACCAGCATTGAGTAAAATAACTTTTAAAACAGGCTTATGAGCTAACAAGAAAGCAGTTACACGAGATGCACTAAGAGATTTAAACAAGTGATTATGATTTTAAAACACGTGCTGATATTTTGAATGTACAGTGTGGCCCCGTTATAACACGATGGTTGGGGTCCATTAAATGTTATCGCGAAAAAAGCAGGGTCGCACTAAATTTGCAAATTTTTTGCGGGAAAAAAAGGGTCCAATGATTCATCGCGCTATATCCGAATTCGCGCTAAATCGGGGTTCCACTGTATTAATATATATTTTTAAGGTATATTGTTCACTTTAGCCAAGAGCAATTTGCTGTGATGCATCACGGTAAAGGGCATTAGGGCAAAGCTATATTTTAAGAGAATGTTACGGTCTTGAGAATATGCAAGATTTTTATCAATAGAGTTTCGGATGGAGAGAACATTTAGAACACTCAATCATATTTCATGAACAGGGTTTATTCACTGTCCAGATAAGGTGGATGCACACACAGACGTGAAGTCATGTGCTAATCTGAATTGGCAGTGACCTATAGGGGAACTCATGGCAACATTCATTTGAACTTTGGCCTCACATCTGAGATTACTAGGCAACACAGTAAGAGTTTTAACAACACCAGGTTAAAGCCCAACAGGTTTATTTGGTAGCAAATACCATTAGCTTTCGGAGCGCTGCTCCTTCATCAAATGGAATGGAAATGTGCTCTCAAACAGGGCACAGAGACACAAAATCAAGTTACAGAATACTGATTAGAATGCGAATCCCTACAGTCAACCAGATGTTGTTAAAACTCTTACTGTGTTCACTCCAGTCCAACGCCAGCATCTCCACATCATTACTAGGCAACACAGGAAATGGGACCAACCAAGACAGGAGGTAGCTTCCAGATTCCACGGGCTAATAAAATTATGCCAGAGGGTAAGATGCGACTGGCTAAGGTATATGACAGGTATTATTGTTGAATTATGTATATTGAAGATGATTGATTTAAAGTTAATGAAAGGTGGCAGTAATTAAGAAAAACGTATAATTGATCTGTTTTGAATTGTAATGTCAGATTTCATTGGCGAGGTCTAGCTGCTCTATCCCAGAGCAACCCTAACCCTTTGATGATTTCTCCTAGCAGCTGCTGGTTAAATTAAAGTTACATCTTTAAACTGAGACACTGGCTTCGTGAGTCTTGTATTGTCTGAAGTTTTGGCAGTACCGGCCACCTCGGAAACCCCACCAAACGTGAACATCGATGAGGATACTACAGAATTTCAAAAGGACAGACAGGTTGGTGGAATGGGCATATAAATGACAGATAACATTTACTGCAGAGAAGTGTGAGGTGATTCAGTTTGGTAGGAAGAACACAGAGGCAAAATAAAATAAAAGGTACAATTATAAAGAAGGGTACAGGAGCAGAAGGACCTGAGTATATATGTGCATAAGTTATTGAAGGTGGCAGAACAAATCGAGGGTACTGTTAATAAAGCATACAGCACAATTTTCACAGTACAGCACAGGATTTTCACAGTAACTTCATTGCAGTGTGAATATAAGCCTACTTGTGACACTAGTAATTAAAACTATTTAAAAAACGTTATAAAGTATTATTAATAGAGGTATAGAGTACAAAAGCAAGAAGATGTTAAACTAGCAGAGAATACTGATTCGGCTTCAGCTGGAGTGTTCTGCACGGTTCTGAATGCCACGCTTTAGAAAGAATGTGAAGGCATTAGAACAGGTGCAGGAAAGGTTCATTAAATTGGTTCCAGAGATGAGGAATAAAAATAGCACACGTTGGAAAAATTCAGCAGGTCTGCCAGCATCCGTGGAAAGAGAAACAGAGATAATGGTTTGAGTCCAATATGACTCTTTGGAACCCAGATCATAATCGTAAAAGTAATAAAAAGAGAATTGAAGATAGGAATAGGGCCACCAAAGAACATACAAAATGAATACAGCAGATGATACTAAAATGGCAGGAATACTGAATACTTTGCCGCAGCTCTATGAAGAGGTTAAGAAAGAGGATATGACAAAAAAAAGAGGGTTATTGCAACAGCGAAGACAGAAAGAAATGAGATACTCCAGCCAAACTGGAGGATGATAAAATCTAACATCCAGATGAACCCTGCAGATAGGGATGAGCCGTTATCTTCTATATATAAAATTTCAATAGAAAAGGGAACAGTGCCAGAGGGCTGGTTAACGACAATTATAATTCTATATTCAAAAGGGGTACTAGTACTATTCCAGGAAGCTATCAATTAATCTAACATTAATGGTAGGAAAACACTAAAATATTTGCTAGATGATGAGATAACAGAACATTTTATTTTGGAGAAAATCTAACAAAAATATTAAGTTACAAATGAGGATAGTCATTTCGGGTCACTATCTGTGTGGAGTTTACACATTCTCCAGTGTCTGCCTGGGTTTCCTCTGGATGCTCCGGTCTCCTCCCACAGTTAAAAGATGTGCGTGTTAACTTGATTGACCATGCTAAATTGACCCTCGTGTCAGGGGGGTTAGGAGGGTAAATATGGGGGGTTACGGGAATGGGGCCTGGGTGGGATTGTGGTCGGTGCAGACTCGATGGGTTGAATAGCCTCCTTCTGCACTGTAGGGATTGTATTAACACCCCAAGATGCTTCACCGGAGCATTAAGCAACAAGGTAGGACACTAAGCCACAAAAGGAGATATTAGGCCAGAAAACCAAAAGCTTAGTCAACAAGACAGATTTTAAGGAATGTCTTAAAGAAAATGTGAGATAGAGAGGGAGAGAGGTGCAAAGAGGGAATTCCAGAGTTTATAGTCTAGACAACTGAAGGCACAGCAATCTCCTCTCGATGGAGCAAGAGGCCAGAATTAAGAGAATGCAGGTATCTGGGAGGATTCTGGGGCTGAAGGAGAGTAGAGGTATAGGGAGGGCCATGCAGGGGTTTGAAAGCAAGAATGGGAATTTTAACGTCAAGTTGTTAGTTGACCAGAAACCAATGCAGTTCAACAAGCACAGGGGTGGTAGTTCAGCCCAAGTTCCTTTTCCCTATGACATGGGTTGTAGAGTTTTGGATGACCTGAAGTTTAGAAGGGTAGAATTGGATAATCAGCCAGTGCATTGGAATAGCTGAGTCTAGATGTAACAAAGGTATGAATGAGGGTTTTAGCAGCAGATGAGTTGAAACAAGGAAGAAGTCAGGTAATATTACGGAGGTGTAAATCGGTGGTCTTAGTGTTGACATGAATACAAGGTTGGAAGCTCATCTCAGAGTCAAATGTGACACCAAGGTTGATAACAGACTAGTTTGATCTCAGACTATGGTCAGGGAGAGAGATGAAGTTGGTAGCTGAGGAACAGAGTTTCGAGTACTAGAAAACAATGGCTTCAATATTACCAATATTTAATTGGGAGGAATAGTATGCTCATCCAGTAATTATATCAGATAAGCAATCTGATAATTTAGCAAGAGTGAAGGATATGAGATTAGGGGTGGTGAGGTAGAGCAGGGTATCGTCAGCCTACATGTGAAAATTAACAAAGTGGAAATTAACAGAAATAATTAGGCAGTTTGTTAGCACTGCGGCTTCACAGCACCAGGGACATGGGTTCAATTCTGGCCTTGGGTGACTGTGTGGAGTTTGCATGTGCTCCTCGTGGGTTTCCTCTGGGTGTTCCGATTTCTTCATCTCTCCACCACACTCAATCTTTTATAATGGACCCTAGAATTTTCTCCACGGCTGACCTCAGATTGACTGGTTGCTAATTCCTTGCTTTCTCTCTACCTCCCTTTTTAAATAGTGGGGTTACATTAGCTCGCCTCCAATCCGGAGAAACAGTTCCAGAGATAATAGAATCATGGAAGATGACCACCAATGTATCCACTATTTCTAGGGCCACTTCCTTAAGTACTCTGGGATGTAGATTATCAGGCCCTGGAGATTTGGATGAGAATATAGGAGGCAAATGAAGGTATCCACTTTTCAGTAAAACGCAAATTAAATCCTATAATGAACTGAATGGAACTGACCAGTATATACTGAGGCAAAAGCTGCACTTTATTAATGACTAATGTGCTTGAAAGAATTTTAGTGCAGATTAAATACATAACTAACCTAAGCACATATTATCCTTGAATGGGAAACTTGCAACCATATAATAGGAACAGCTGGAAAAACAAATTACAACTGGACATCACACTTGTAATACCAAACTTCATACATCACTCTTCAATTTTCATTGTAAAGTGTCAATACTAATTGTTCCTACTTAAATTGTAGAAATTAAGTGCAATCGTGCCCAATTTTATGTGCATTCCCACTGAAAATACTCCTAGTGGCGGCACCTAAAATCCAGCCTCATGTTACATCTCATTGGACCAGCTGTAGAAAGATTATTACAGTACAGACACTAGAAAGAAGTTTTTCCTCCAAATGTAACTACCATTTGTTTGTATATATATTAAATGGAAAACTTTGTACATAAAATATAATTATGTTGCGGACTTCATAAGAAAGAAAATAAATAGAACAATGAGACACTTGAGACAAAAGAAACCCAGATAAACCATTTTATCTAACCTTAAACTCATTGCCCAGGTATGATTGCAGAATAATTCTAATTCAGAGTCTTTTAAATGATTTTGTGCAAGATGTAACTAACTTAGGACATTCTCCTGGAATCAGATGAAGCCTGCGTAAAAAATAAAGCCCCAATTGCCTGTAGGTAAAATGTATTTATAATACTGCCTTCTGCTTTTGGGTGTGCCCAAAAGCAACACACTTCAAAATTCTATTCCCCAAGAAAAGCTAGAGTCACACTTTTTATGAAATGAGAAAGACAGGATTGCTTTAACCGAATTACACTGCTTGTGCTGTTCACTTTTACCTCATCATCATCTGCATCATATTGAGCATAGTGCTGTTCTAATAGCTCCCTTTGGTATCGTTCCTGCTCTAGAGTTTGGCTGATCAACTGAGCAACTTCACTGCTCTGGCCCGGTTTCTCTCGCCCAATCAGGAATCTGCAGAATAAATTGTTTTCCATTTATTTTCTAATCATTAGTACTTAATTCAACAGTGGCAATATTAGAAAACGAAGTAAATGAACTTGTAGTGCGAACTTATTCGCATTGTGAATCCAGTATAAAACCAATATGTGCTGTCACAAAAATTTACAGGGAATTTTTTTTTACCTTTAAACTGTTTGTGAATGACTTGACCCTCAGCCACATCAGGTTCAGTATTAAAAACATAAAATAAATTACCTCCATATTTATTAGATCATAGAGGGAGGGATATAGAGCACTGACCAAATTATTTCGGCTCCAGAATAATGACCATCAAAAAAATCATTTCTGAATTATCTGCAACCACATTTAGAGTGATCCCTGATACACAGTTTTTTAAAAAAGTATTTTTGAATTGCATATCCCTAATATAGAGTCATTTGGCAGTCCAGAACTTGAGCATTGCCCCGGAAGAAAATATGCTGTTGAAGCATTTTGATTTCCACTCATCAGGACAGAAACAAGAATGCCAAATTTCAAAGGCAACAACTATTTATACTAAATGAGAAACGCGTGCTGAAGGGTTGCAAGTCAACTCTGATTGGTCGAAACATTGCCATGGCGAATGCACCAGGGAGCTGCTTATTCAAAAAAGATGCAATGTCTGGACGCATCCATTTTACCTGTTGTCCTTGCATACATGTAGCTTCTAACAAGTATAAAATGAACAGTCCACCTACCGTAAATTAACCTGGAAGGGTAAAGTATCTCCAAATTTGAACAACAGGTGAAGATATCTGTTTCACATTGCCACTATCCAATGGCAACGAGTGGTGCCTTCCACGAACAAGACGCTCACCCCCGCACTTGCCCCTGCCTCGCGCTCACCCCTGCCCCCTCCCCACATTCGCCCTCACCCTCCCCCATATTCGCCCCCTCTCCCTCCCACATTCACCCTCTTTCTCCCACTCACGAGCTCTCTCTCTCCCTCCCCCTCACTCACTAGCTCTCTCTCCCCCTCCCCCTCACTCACAAGCTCTCTCTCTTCCCCACATTCACTCTCTCTCTCCCACACATTCACACTCTCTCCCCCTCCCCCACATTCACTCTCTCCCTCCCTCCCCCACATTCACCCTCTTTCTCCCACACTCACTAGCTCTCTCTCTCTCTCTCCCCCCCGTTCGCTCTCTCTCTCTCTCCCCCGTTCACTTGCTCTCTCTCTCTCCCCCGTTCGCTCGCTCTCTCTCTCTCCCCCCCGTTCGCTCGCTCGCTCTCTCTCTCTCCCCCCCGTTCGCTCGCTCGCTCTCTCTCTCTCCCCCCCCGTTCGCTCGCTCTCTCTCTCTGCCCCCCCGTTCGCTCGCTCGCTCTCTCTCCCCCCCGTTCGCTCGCTCGCTCTCTCTCTCCCCCCCCGTTCGCTCGCTCGCTCTCTCTCTCTCCCCCGTTCGCTCGCGCTCTCTCTCTCCCCCGTTCGCTCGCTCGCTCTCTCTCTCTCTCTCCCTCCCCGTTCGCTCGCTCTCTCTCTCTCCCCCCCCGTTCGCTCGCTCGCTCTCTCTCTCTCCCCCCCCGTTCGCTCGCTCGCTCTCTCTCTCCCCCCCCGTTCGCTCGCTCGCTCTCTCTCTCCCCCCCCGTTCGCTCGCTCGCTCTCTCTCTCTCCCCCGTTCGCTCGCGCTCTCTCTCTCCCCCGTTCGCTCGCTCGCTCTCTCTCTCTCTCTCCCCCCGTTCGCTCGCTCGCTCTCTCTCCCCCCGTTCGCTCGCTCGCTTTCTCTCTCTCTCACTCTCTCCCCCCCCATTCGCTCGCTCGCTCTCTCTCTCTCCCCCGTTCGCTCGCTCGCTCTCTCTCTCTCCCCCGTTCGCTCGCTCGCTCTCTCTCTCTCCCCCGTTCGCTCGCTCGCTCTCTCTCTCTCCCCCGTTCGCTCGCTCTCCCTCTCTCTCCCCGTTCGCTCGCTCTCGCTCGCTCTCTCCCCCGTTCGCTCGCTCTCTCTCTCTCCAGCGTTCGCTCGCTCTCTCTCTCTCCCCCGTTCGCTCTCTCTCTCGCCCCCGTTCGCTCGCTCTCTCTCTCTCCCCCGTTCGCTCGCTCTCTCTCTCTCCCCCGTTCGCTCGCTCTCTCTCTCTCCCCCGTTCGCTCGCTCCCTCTCTCTCTCTCCCCGTTCGCTCGCACCGTCTCTCTCTCTCTCCCCCGTTCGCTCGCTCTCTCTCTCGCTCGCTCTCTCTCTCTCCCCCGTTCGTTCGCTCGCTCTCTCTACCTCCCCGTTCGCTCGCTCGCTCTCTCTCTCTCCCCCGTTCGTTCGCTCTCTCTCTCTACCTCCCCGTTCGCTCGCTCGCTCTCTACCTCCCCGTTCGCTCGCTCGCTCTCTACCTCCCCGTTCGCTCACTCTCTACCTCCCCGTTCGCTCGCTCGCTCTCTCTCTCCCCGTTCGTTCGCTCTCGCTCTCTACCTCCCCGTTCGCTCGCTCGCTCTCTACCTCCCCGTTCGCTCGCTCTCTACCTCCCCGTTCGCTCGCTCGCTCTCTACCTCCCCGTTCGCTCGCTCGCTCTCTACCTCCCCGTTCGCTCGCTCGCTCTCTACCTCCCCGTTCGCTCGCTCGCTCTCTACCTCCCCGTTCGCTCGCTCGCTCTCTACCTCCCCGTTCGCTCGCTCTCTACCTCCCCGTTCGCTCGCTCGCTCTCTACCTCCCCGTTCGCTCGCTCGCTCTCTACCTCCCCGTTCGCTCGCTCGCTCTCTACCTCCCCGTTCGCTCGCTCGCTCTCTACCTCCCCGTTCGCTCGCTCGCTCTCTACCTCCCCGTTCGCTCGCTCTCTACCTCCCCGTTCGCTCGCTCTCTACCTCCCCGTTCGCTCGCTCTCTACCTCCCCGTTCGCTCGCTCGCTCTCTCTCTCCCCGTTCGCTCGCTCGCTCGCTCTCTCTCCCCCGTTCGCTCGCTCGCTCTCTCTCTCCCCCGTTCGCTCGCTCGCTCTCTCTCTCTCCCCGTTCGCTCGCTCGCTCTCTCTCTCCCCGTTCGCTCGCTCGCTCTCTCTCTCTCTCTCCCCGTTCGCTCGCTCGCTCTCTCTCTCTCTCCCGTTCGCTCGCTCCGTCTCTCTCTCTCTCTTCCCCGTTCGCTCGCTCTCTCTCTCGCTCGATCTCTCTCCCCCGTTCGTTCGCTCGCTCTCTCTACCGCCCCGTTCGCTCGCTCGCTCTCTACCTCCCCGTTCGTTCGCTCGCTCTCTACCTCCCCGTTCGTTCGCTCGCTCTCTCTACCTCCCCGTTCGCTCGCTCGCTCTCTCTCTACCTCCCCGTTCGCTCGCTCGCTCGCTCTCTCTCTACCACCCCGTTCGCTCGCTCGCTCTCTCTCTACCTCCCCGTTCGCTCGCTCGCTCTCTCTCTACCTCCCCGTTCGCTCGCTCGCTCTCTCTCTACCTCCCCGTTCGCTCGCTCGCTCTCTCTCTACCTCCCCGTTCGCTCGCTCGCTCGCTCTCTACCTCCCCGTTCGCTCGCTCGCTCTCTCTACCTCCCCGTTCGCTCGCTCGCTCTCTCTCTACCTCCCCGTTCGCTCGCTCGCTCTCTCTCTACCTCCCCGTTCGCTCGCTCGCTCTCTCTCTACCTCCCCGTTCGCTCGCTCGCTCTCTCTCTACCTCCCCGTTCGCTCGCTCGCTCTCTCTCTACCTCCCCGTTCGCTCGCTCGCTCTCTCTCTACCTCCCCGTTCGCTCGCTCGCTCTCTCTCTACCTCCCCGTTCGCTCGCTCGCTCTCTCTCTACCTCCCCGTTCGCTCGCTCGCTCTCTCTCTACCTCCCCGTTCGCTCGCTCGCTCTCTCTCTACCTCCCCGTTCGCTCGCTCGCTCTCTCTCTACCTCCCCGTTCGCTCGCTCGCTCTCTCTCTACCTCCCCGTTCGCTCGCTCGCTCTCTCTCTACCTCCCCGTTCGCTCGCTCGCTCTCTCTCTACCTCCCCGTTCGCTCGCTCGCTCTCTCTCTACCTCCCCGTTCGCTCGCTCGCTCTCTCTCTACCTCCCCGTTCGCTCGCTCGCTCTCTCTCTACCTCCCCGTTCGCTCGCTCGCTCTCTCTCTACCTCCCCGTTCGCTCGCTCGCTCTCTCTCTACCTCCCCGTTCGCTCGCTCGCTCTCTCTCTACCTCCCCGTTCGCTCGCTCGCTCTCTCTCTACCTCCCCGTTCGCTCGCTCGCTCTCTCTCCCTCCCCGTTCGCTCGCTCGCTCTCTCTCTACCTCCCCGTTCGCTCGCTCGCTCTCTCTCTACCTCCCCGTTCGCTCGCTCGCTCTCTCTCTACCTCCCCGTTCGCTCGCTCGCTCTCTCTCTACCTCCCCGTTCGCTCGCTCGCTCTCTACCTCCCCGTTCGCTCGCTCGCTCTCTACCTCCCCGTTCGCTCGCTCTCTCTCTACCTCCCCGTTTGCTCGCTCTCTCTCTACCTCCCCGTTCGCTCGCTCTCTCTCTACCTCCCCGTTCGCTCGCTCTCTCTCTACCTCCCCGTTCGCTCGCTCTCTCTCTACCTCCCCGTTCGCTCGCTCTCTCTCTACCTCCCCGTTCGCTCGCTCTCTCTCTACCTCCCCGTTCGCTCGCTCTCTCTCTACCTCCTCGTTCGCTCGCTCTCTCTCTACCTCCCCGTTCGCTCGCTCTCTCTCTACCTCCCCGTTCGCTCGCTCTCTCTCTACCTCCCCGTTCGCTCGCTCTCTCTCTACCTCCCCGTTCGCTCGCTCTCTCTCTCTCTCTCTCCCCCCGTTCGCTCGCTCGCTCTCTCTCCCCCGTTCGCTCGCTCGCTTTCTCTCTCTCTCTCTCCCCCCCATTCGCTCGCTCGCTCTCTCTCTCTCTCCCGTTCGCTCGCTCTCTCTCTCTCCAGCGTTCGTTCGCTCGCTCTCTCTCCCCCGTTCGCTCGCTCTCTCTCTCTCCAGCGTTCGTTCGCTCTCTCTCTCTCCCCCATTCGCTCGCTCTCTCTCTCTCCCCCGTTCGCTCGCTCTCTCTCTCTCCCCCGTTCGCTCCCTCCCTCTCTCTCTCTCCCCGTTCGCTCGCTCCGTCTCTCTCTCTCTCCCCCGTTCGCTCGCTCCGTCTCTCTCTCTCTCCCCCATTCGCTCGCTCTCTCTCTCGCTCGCTCTCTCTCTCTCTCCCCCGTTCGTTCGCTCGCTCTACCTCCCCGTTCGCTCGCTCGCTCTCTCTCTCTCCCCCGTTCGTTCGCTCTCTCTCTCTACCTCCCCGTTCGCTCGCTCGCTCTCTACCTCCCCGTTCGCTCACTCTCTACCTCCCCGTTCGCTCACTCTCTACCTCCCCGTTCGCTCACTCTCTCTCCCCGTTCGCTCGCTCGCTCTCTCTCTCTACCTCCCCGTTCGCTCACTCTCTACCTCCCCGTTCGCTCACTCTCTACCTCCCCGTTCGCTCTCTCTCTCTCCCCGTTCGCTCGCTCGCTCTCTCTCTCTACCTCCCCGTTCGCTCGCTCGCTCTCTACCTCCCCGTTCGCTCGCTCGCTCTCTACCTCCCCGTTCGCTCACTCGCTCTCTACCTCCCCGTTCGCTCGCTCGCTCTCTACCTCCCCGTTCGCTCGCTCGCTCTCTACCTCCCCGTTCGCTCGCTCGCTCTCTCTCTCTCTCACCCCGTTCGCTCGCTCGCTCTCTCTCTCCCCGTTCGCTCGCTCGCTCTCTCTCTCTCCCCGTTCGCTCGCTCGCTCTCTCTCTCTCCCCGTTCGCTCGCTCCGTCTCTCTCTCTCTCCCCCGTTCGTTCGCTCGCTCTCTCTACCGCCCCATTCGCTCGCTCGCTTTCTCTCTACCCCCCCGTTCGCTCGCTCGCTTTCTCTCTACCTCCCCGTTCGCTCGCTCGCTCTCTCTCTACCTCCCCGTTCGCTCGCTCGCGCTCTCTACCTCCCCGTTCGCTCGCTCGCTCTCTCTCTACCTCCCCGTTCGCTCGCTCGCTCTCTCTCTACCTCCCCGTTCGCTCGCTCGCTCTCTCTCTACCTCCCCGTTCGCTCGCTCGCTCTCTCTCTACCTCCCCGTTCGCTCGCTCGCTCTCTCTCTACCTCCCCGTTCGCTCGCTCGCTCTCTCTCTCTCTCCCCGTTCGCTCGCTCGCTCTCTCTCTCTCTCTCCCCGTTCGCTCGCTCGCTCTCTCTCTCTCTCTCCCCGTTCGCTCGCTCGCTCTCTCTCTCTCTCTCTCTCTCCCATTCGCTCGCTCGCTCTCTCTCTCTCTCTCCCATTCGCTCGCTCGCTCTCTCTCTCTCTCTCTCTCTCCCATTCGCTCGCTCGCTCTCTCTCTCTCTCTCCCATTCGCTCGCTCGCTCTCTCTCTCTCTCTCCCACTCGCTCGCTCTCTCTCTCTCCCACTCGCTCGCTCTCTCTCTCTCTCTCCCATTCGCTCGCTCGCTCTCTCTCTCTCTCTCCCATTCGCTCGCTCGCTCTCTCTCTCTCTCTCCCATTCGCTCGCTCGCTCTCTCTCTCTCCCATTCGCTCGCTCTCTCTCTCTCTCTCCCATTCGCTCGCTCTCTCTCTCTCTCTCCCATTCGCTCGCTCTCTCTCTCTCCCATTCGCTCGCTCTCTCTGTCTCTCTCCCATTCGCTCGCTCTCTCTCTCTCTCTCCTATTCGCTCGCTCTCTCTCTCTCTCACCCATTCGCTCGCTCTCTCTCTCTCTCTCCCATTCGCTCGCTCTCTCTCTCTCTCTCCCATTCGCTCGCTCTCTCTCTCTCTCTCCCATTCGCTCGCTCTCTCTCTCTCTCTCCCATTCGCTCGCTCTCTCTCTCTCTCTCTCCCCATTCGCTCGCTCTCTCTCTCTCTCTCCCATTCGCTCGCTCTCTCTCTCTCTCTCTCCCATTCGCTCGCTCTCTCTCTCTCTCTCCCATTCGCTCGCTCTCTCTCTCTCCCATTCGCTCGCTCTCTCTCTCTCTCTCCCATTCGCTCGCTCTCTCTCTCCCATTCGCTCGCTCTCTCTTTCTCTCTCCCATTCGCTCGCTCTCTCTCTCCCATTCGCTCGCTCTCTCTCTCTCTCTCCCATTTGCTCGCTCTCTCTCTCTCTCCCATTCGCTCGCTCTCTCTCTCCCATTCGCTCGCTCTCTCTCTCCCATTCGCTCGCTCTCTCTCTCTCTCTCCCATTCGCTCGCTCTCTCTCTCTCTCCCATTCGCTCGCTCGCTCTCTCTCTCTCCCATTCGCTCGCTCGCTCTCTCTCTCTCCCATTCGCTCGCTCGCTCTCTCTCTCTCCCATTCGCTCGCTCGCTCTCTCTCTCTCCCATTCGCTCGCTCGCTCTCTCTCTCTCCCATTCGCTCGCTCGCTCTCTCTCTCTCCCATTCGCTCGCTCGCTCTCTCTCTCTCCCATTCGCTCGCTCGCTCTCTCTCTCTCCCATTCGCTCGCTCGCTCTCTCTCTCTCCCATTCGCTCGCTCGCTCTCTCTCTCTCCCATTCGCTCGCTCTCTCTCTCTCTCCCATTCGCTCGCTCTCTCTCTCTCTCTCCCATTCGCTCGCTCTCTCTCTCTCTCTCCCATTCGCTCGCTCTCTCTCTCTCTCTCCCATTCGCTCGCTCTCTCTCTCTCTCTCCCATTCGCTCGCTCTCTCTCTCTCTCTCCCATTCGCTCGCTCTCTCTCTCTCTCCCATTCGCTCGCTCTCTCTCTCTCTCCCATTCGCTCGCTCTCTCTCTCTCTCTCCCATTCGCTCGCTCTCTCTCTCTCTCTCCCATTCGCTCGCTCTCTCTCTCTCCCATTCGCTCGCTCTCTCTCTCTCCCATTCGCTCGCTCTCTCTCTCTCTCTCCCATTCGCTCGCTCTCTCTCTCTCTCCCATTCGCTCGCTCTCTCTCTCCCTCCCATTCGCTCGCTCTCTCTCTCCCATTCGCTCGCTCTCTCTCTCTCTCCCATTCGCTCCCTCTCTCTCTCTCCCATTCGCTCGCTCTCTCTCTCTCTCCCATTCGCTCGCTCTCTCTCTCTCTCTCCCATTCGCTCGCTCTCTCTCTCTCTCCCATTCGCTCGCTCGCTCTCTCTCTCCCATTCGCTCGCTCGCTCTCTCTCTCTCCCATTCGCTCGCTCGCTCTCTCTCTCTCCCATTCGCTCGCTCGCTCTCTCTCTCTCCCATTCGCTCGCTCGCTCTCTCTCTACCTCCCCGTTCGCTCGCTCGCTCTCTCTCTACCTCCCCGTTCGCTCGCTCGCTCTCTCTCTACCTCCCCGTTCGCTCGCTCGCTCTCTCTCTACCTCCCCGTTCGCTCGCTCGCTCTCTCTCTACCTCCCCGTTCGCTCGCTCGCTCTCTCTCTACCTCCCCGTTCGCTCGCTCGCTCTCTCTCTACCTCCCCGTTCGCTCGCTCGCTCTCTCTCTACCTCCCCGTTCGCTCGCTCGCTCTCTCTCCCTCCCCGTTCGCTCGCTCGCTCTCTCTCTACCTCCCCGTTCGCTCGCTCGCTCTCTCTCTACCTCCCCGTTCGCTCGCTCGCTCTCTCTCTACCTCCCCGTTCGCTCGCTCGCTCTCTCTCTACCTCCCCGTTCGCTCGCTCGCTCTCTACCTCCCCGTTCGCTCGCTCGCTCTCTACCTCCCCGTTCGCTCGCTCTCTCTCTACCTCCCCGTTTGCTCGCTCTCTCTCTACCTCCCCGTTCGCTCGCTCTCTCTCTACCTCCCCGTTCGCTCGCTCTCTCTCTACCTCCCCGTTCGCTCGCTCTCTCTCTACCTCCCCGTTCGCTCGCTCTCTCTCTACCTCCCCGTTCGCTCGCTCTCTCTCTACCTCCCCGTTCGCTCGCTCTCTCTCTACCTCCTCGTTCGCTCGCTCTCTCTCTACCTCCCCGTTCGCTCGCTCTCTCTCTACCTCCCCGTTCGCTCGCTCTCTCTCTACCTCCCCGTTCGCTCGCTCTCTCTCTCTCTCTCTCCCCCGTTCGCTCGCTCGCTCTCTCTCCCCCCGTTCGCTCGCTCGCTTTCTCTCTCTCTCTCTCCCCCCCCATTCGCTCGCTCGCTCTCTCTCTCTCTCCCGTTCGCTCGCTCTCTCTCTCTCCAGCGTTCGTTCGCTCGCTCTCTCTCCCCCGTTCGCTCGCTCTCTCTCTCTCCAGCGTTCGTTCGCTCTCTCTCTCTCCCCCATTCGCTCGCTCTCTCTCTCTCCCCCGTTCGCTCGCTCTCTCTCTCTCCCCCGTTCGCTCCCTCCCTCTCTCTCTCTCCCCGTTCGCTCGCTCCGTCTCTCTCTCTCTCCCCCGTTCGCTCGCTCCGTCTCTCTCTCTCTCCCCCATTCGCTCGCTCTCTCTCTCGCTCGCTCTCTCTCTCTCTCCCCCGTTCGTTCGCTCGCTCTACCTCCCCGTTCGCTCGCTCGCTCTCTCTCTCTCCCCCGTTCGTTCGCTCTCTCTCTCTACCTCCCCGTTCGCTCGCTCGCTCTCTACCTCCCCGTTCGCTCACTCTCTACCTCCCCGTTCGCTCACTCTCTACCTCCCCGTTCGCTCACTCTCTCTCCCCGTTCGCTCGCTCGCTCTCTCTCTCTACCTCCCCGTTCGCTCACTCTCTACCTCCCCGTTCGCTCACTCTCTACCTCCCCGTTCGCTCTCTCTCTCTCCCCGTTCGCTCGCTCGCTCTCTCTCTCTACCTCCCCGTTCGCTCGCTCGCTCTCTACCTCCCCGTTCGCTCGCTCGCTCTCTACCTCCCCGTTCGCTCACTCGCTCTCTACCTCCCCGTTCGCTCGCTCGCTCTCTACCTCCCCGTTCGCTCGCTCGCTCTCTACCTCCCCGTTCGCTCGCTCGCTCTCTCTCTCTCACCCCGTTCGCTCGCTCGCTCTCTCTCTCCCCGTTCGCTCGCTCGCTCTCTCTCTCTCCCCGTTCGCTCGCTCGCTCTCTCTCTCTCCCGTTCGCTCGCTCCGTCTCTCTCTCTCTCCCCCGTTCGTTCGCTCGCTCTCTCTACCGCCCCATTCGCTCGCTCGCTTCTCTCTCTACCCCCCCGTTCGCTCGCTCGCTTTCTCTCTACCTCCCCGTTCGCTCGCTCGCTCTCTCTCTACCTCCCGTTCGCTCGCTCGCGCTCTCTACCTCCCCGTTCGCTCGCTCGCTCTCTCTCTACCTCCCCGTTCGCTCGCTCGCTCTCTCTCTACCTCCCGTTCGCTCGCTCGCTCTCCTCTACCTCCCGTTCGCTCGCTCGCTCTCTCTCTACCTCCCCGTTCGCTCGCTCGCTCTCTCTCTACCTCCCCGTTCGCTCGCTCGCTCTCTCTCTCTCTCCCCGTTCGCTCGCTCGCTCTCTCTCTCTCTCTCCCGTTCGCTCGCTCGCTCTCTCTCTCTCTCTCCCCGTTCGCTCGCTCGCTCTCTCTCTCTCTCTCTCTCTCCCATTCGCTCGCTCGCTCTCTCTCTCTCTCCCATTCGCTCGCTCGCTCTCTCTCTCTCTCTCTCTCTCTCCCATTCGCTCGCTCGCTCTCTCTCTCTCTCTCCCATTCGCTCGCTCGCTCTCTCTCTCTCTCTCCCTCGCTCGCTCTCTCTCTCTCCCACTCGCTCGCTCTCTCTCTCTCTCTCCCATTCGCTCGCTCGCTCTCTCTCTCTCTCTCCCATTCGCTCGCTCGCTCTCTTCTCTCTCTCCCATTCGCTCGCTCGCTCTCTCTCTCTCCCATTCGCTCGCTCTCTCTCTCTCTCTCTCCATTCGCTCGCTCTCTCTCTCTCTCTCCCATCGCTCGCTCTCTCTCTCTCTCCCATCGCTCGCTCTCTTCTCTCCCATTCGCTCGCTCTCTCTCTCTCTCTCCCATGTCGCTCGCTCTCTCTCTCTCTCCCATTCGCTCGCTCTCTCTTCTCTCCCATTCGCTCGCTCTCTCTCTCTCTCTCCCATTCGCTCGCTCTCTCTCTCTCTCTCCCATTCGCTCGCTCTCTCTCTCTCTCTCCCATTCGCTCGCTCTCTCTCTCTCTCTCCCCCATTCGCTCGCTCTCTCTCTCTCTCTCCCATTCGCTCGCTCTCTCTCTCTCTCCCATTCGCTCGCTCTCTCTCTCTCTCCCATTCGCTCGCTCTCTCTCTTCTCCCATTCGCTCGCTCTCTCTCTCTCTCTCCCCATTCGCTCGCTCTCTCTCTCTTCCATTCGCTCGCTCTCTCTCTCTCTCTCCCATTCGCTCGGCTGCTCTCTCTCCCATTCGCTCGCTCTCTCTCTCTTCTCTCTCCCTTCGCTCGCTCTCTCTCTCTCTCCCATTCGCTCGCTCTCTCTCTCTCTCCCATTCGCTCGCTCTCTCTCTCTCTCATTCGCTCGCTCTCTCTCTCTCTCCCATTCGCTGCTCTCTCTCTCTCTCTCCCATTCGCTCGCTCTCTCTCTCTCTCTCCCATTCGCTCGCTCTCTCTCTCTCTCCCTTCGCTCGCTCTCTCTTCTCTCTCTCCCATTCGCTCGCTCGCTCTCTCTCTCTCCCATTCGCTCGCTCGCTCTCTCTCTCTCCCATTCGCTCGCTCGCTCTCTCTCTCTCCCATTCGCTCGCTCGCTCTCTCTCTCTCCCATTCGCTCGCTCGCTCTCTCTCTCTCCCATTCGCTCGCTCTCTCTCTCTCTCTCCCATTCGCTCGCTCTCTCTCTCTCCTCCATTCGCTCGCTCTCTCTCTCTCTCCATTCGCTCGCTCTCTCTCTCTCTCCCATTCGCTCGCTCTCTCTCTCTCTCTCATTCGCTCGCTCTCTCTCTCTCTCTCCCATTCGCTCGCTCTCTCTCTCTCTCTCCCATTCGCTCGCTCTCTCTCTCTCTCTCTCCTCCCATTCGCTCGCTTCTCTCTCTCTCTCCCATTCGCTCGCTTCTCTCTCTCTCTCTCCCATTCGCTCGCCTCTCTCTCTCTTCCCATATCGCTCGCTCATCCTTCTAGCTCTCTCCC